>NW_028270169.1:2330603-2471596 GCF_037043375.1 Chiloscyllium plagiosum
ACACACATTCACACTCACAAACACACAATCTGACACACACAAGCACACACTCTTACGCTCACAAAGACATATTCTCACACTCACAAGCACACACTCACACACACAAACACGCACTCTCACATGCACAAACACATTCTCTCACACTCACAAACACACACTCTCACCCAATCACACTGCCTCACACTCACAAACACACACTCTCACTCTGACAAACACACTCTCTCACACTCACAAACACACACTCACACACACAAATATGCACTGACACACACAAAAACATACACACACACTTACACTCATAAACACACACTCTCACACTCACAAACACACACTCTCACACACACAAACGCACACTCATACACACAAACACACAAACACGCACTCTCACACACACAAACACACACTCTCACACAAACACACACTCTCACACACACAAGCACATACTCTTAGGCTCACAAAGACATATTCTCACACTCACAAACACGCACTCTCACACAAACAAACACACACTCTCACACTCACAAACACACACTCTGACACACAAAAGCACACACTCTTACGCTCACAAAGACATATTCTCACACACCAACACACTCTCTCACACTCACAAACACCCACTCTCTCACACACAAACACACACTTTCACACATACAAACACACACTCTCACACTGACAGACACTATCACACTCACAAACACACACTCACACACACAAATACGCACTGACACACACACAAAAACACACACACACACACTCATAAACACACATTCTCACACTCACACACACTCTCCCACACACAAACACTCTCACGCAAACAAACACACACTCTCACACTCACAAGCACACACTCTCACAAACAAACACGCACTCTCACATGCACAATCACACTCTCTCACACTCACAAACACTCTCACACTCACAAACACACACTCTCACACACACAAACACACACTTTCACACTCACAAACACGTGCTCTAACACTCACAAACACATACTCACACACAAACAGGCATTCACACACACAAACACACACTCTCACACTCACAAACACGCATACTCACACAAACACACACTCTCACACACACAAACATGCACTGACACACACAAACACACACTCTCACACACACAAACGTGCACTCTCACACTCACAAACACACACTCTCACATTTGTAAACACACACTCTCACACACACAAACAAGAACTCTCACACACACAAACACACACTCACACCAACACACTCTCTTGCACTCACAAACACACTCTCTCACACACACACAAACACGCACTCGCACACACAAACATGCACTCTCACACAAACACACTCTCTCACACACAAACACACACTCTCTCACACACAAACACACACTCTCACACTGACAAGCACACACTCTTACAATCACAAACACACACTCACACACACAAATACGCACTGACACACACAAAACAACACACACACTTACACTCATAAACACACACGCTCACACTCACAAACGCACGCTGTCCCACTTACAAACACTCCCACACACACAAACACGCACTCTCACACTAACAAACACACACTCGCACACACAAGCACACACTCTTACGCTCACAAAGACATATTCTCACACTCACAAGCACACACTCTCACACACACAAACACGCACTCTCTCACTCACAAACACACTTTCAGACTGACAAACATGCACTCTCACACTCACACACACTCACACACACACAAACATGCACTCTCACTCACAAACATGCACTCACACACACAAACACACACTCGCACACTCATAAACACATACTCACACAGACAAACACACACTATCACACTCACAGACACACACTCACACACACACAATCTCACACCAACACACTCTCTCACACTCACAAACACACACTCTAACAAACACAAACACGCACTCACACACACGAACACACACTCTCACACTCATAAACATACATACTCACACAGTCAAACACACACTATCACACTCACAGACACACACTCACAAACACACAATCTCACTCCAACACACTCTCTCACACTCACAAACACACACTCTAACCAACACAAACACGCACTCACACACACAAACACACACTCTCACACTCATAAACACACATACTCACACAGACAAACACACACTCTCACACACACAAACACACAATCTCACACCAACACACTCTCTCACACACACAAACACACACTCTCGCACTCATAAACACACATACTCACACAGACAAACACACACTATCACACTCACAGACACACACTCACACACTCACAAACACACACTCTCTCACACACACAAATACACCCCCCACACACAAAAACACACACTCTCACACCAACATACTCTCTCATACTCACAAACACACACTCTCACACTCACAAACACACACTCTCACACGGACAAACACTCACTCTCACACTCACAAACACACCCTCACACACTCACAAACAGACACTCTCACACACAAACACACATTCTCACACTCATAAACACACATACTCACGCAGACAAACACACACAAACACACATTCTCACACTCATAAACACACATACTCACATAGACAAACACACACTATCACACTCACAGACACACACTCACACACTCACAAACACACACTCTCTCACACACACAAATACACCCCCCATACACAGAAACACACACTCTCACACCAACATACTCTCTCATACTCACAAAAACAAACTCTCACACTCACAAACACACACTCTCACACGGACAAACACTCACTCTCACACTCACAAACACACACTCTCACACGGACAAACACTCACTCTCACACTCACAAACACACCCTCACACACTCACAAACAGACACTCTCACACACAAACACACATTCTCACACACAGAAACACACACTCTCACACCAACATACTCTCTCACACTCACAACACACAGTCTCACACTCACAAACACACACTCTCACATACACACACACTCACACTGACAAACACACACTCTCACACTCACAAACACACACGCTCACACTCACAAACACACACTCTCCCATTCACAAACATCTCACACACAAACACACACTCTCTCACTCACAAACACGCACTCACGCACACAAACACACTCTCTCACACTCACAAACACACTAACACACACAAACACGCACTCTCACACTCACAAACACACACTCTCCCATTCACAAACACTCTCTCACACACAAATACACACTCTCACACTCACAAACACACACTCTCACACACACAAAACCGCACTCTCACTCACACAATCACACACTCACACACACAACCAAGCACTCTCACACACACAAACACACACTCTCCCATTCACAAACACTCTCTCACACACAAATACACACTCTCACACTCACAAACACACACTCTCACACACACAAAACCGCACTCTCACTCACACAAACACACACTCACACACACAACCAAGCACTCTCACACACACAAACACACAATCTCACACCAACACACTCTCTCACACACACAAACACACACTCTCGCACTCATAAACACACATACTCACACAGACAAACACACACTATCACACTCACAGACACACACTCACACACTCACAAACACACACTCTCTCACACACACAAATACACCCCCCACACACAGAAACACACACTCTCACACCAACATACTCTCTCATACTCACAAACACACACTCTCACACTCACAAACACACACTCTCACACGGACAAACACTCACTCTCACACTCACAAACACACCCTCACACACTCACAAACAGACACTCTCACACACAAACACACATTCTCACACACAGAAACACACACTCTCACACCAACATACTCTCTCACACTCACAACACACACTCTCACATACACACAAACACGCACTCGCACACACAAACATGCACTCTCACACAAACACACTCTCTCACACACAAACACACACTCTCTCACACACAAACACACACTCTCACACTGACAAGCACACACTCTTACAATCACAAACACACACTCACACACACAAATACGCACTGACACACACAAAACAACACACACACTTACACTCATAAACACACACGCTCACACTCACAAACGCACGCTGTCCCACTTACAAACACTCCCACACACACAAACACGCACTCTCACACTAACAAACACACACTCGCACACACAAGCACACACTCTTACGCTCACAAAGACATATTCTCACACTCACAAGCACACACTCTCACACACACAAACACGCACTCTCTCACTCACAAACACACTTTCAGACTGACAAACATGCACTCTCACACTCACACACACTCACACACACACAAACATGCACTCTCACTCACAAACATGCACTCACACACACAAACACACACTCTCACACTCATAAACACATACTCACACAGACAAACACACACTATCACACTCACAGACACACACTCACACACACACAATCTCACACCAACACACTCTCTCACACTCACAAACACACACTCTAACAAACACAAACACGCACTCACACACACGAACACACACTCTCACACTCATAAACATACATACTCACACAGTCAAACACACACTATCACACTCACAGACACACACTCACAAACACACAATCTCACTCCAACACACTCTCTCACACTCACAAACACACACTCTAACCAACACAAACACGCACTCACACACACAAACACACACTCTCACACTCATAAACACACATACTCACACAGACAAACACACACTCTCACACACACAAACACACAATCTCACACCAACACACTCTCTCACACACACAAACACACACTCTCGCACTCATAAACACACATACTCACACAGACAAACACACACTATCACACTCACAGACACACACTCACACACTCACAAACACACACTCTCTCACACACACAAATACACCCCCCACACACAAAAACACACACTCTCACACCAACATACTCTCTCATACTCACAAACACACACTCTCACACTCACAAACACACACTCTCACACGGACAAACACTCACTCTCACACTCACAAACACACCCTCACACACTCACAAACAGACACTCTCACACACAAACACACATTCTCACACTCATAAACACACATACTCACGCAGACAAACACACACAAACACACATTCTCACACTCATAAACACACATACTCACATAGACAAACACATACTATCACACTCACAGACACACACTCACACACTCACAAACACACACTCTCTCACACACACAAATACACCCCCCATACACAGAAACACACACTCTCACACCAACATACTCTCTCATACTCACAAACACACACTCTCACACTCACAAACACACACTCTCACACGGACAAACACTCACTCTCACACTCACAAACACACACTCTCACACGGACAAACACTCACTCTCACACTCACAAACACACCCTCACACACTCACAAACAGACACTCTCACACACAAACACACATTCTCACACACAGAAACACACACTCTCACACCAACATACTCTCTCACACTCACAACACACAGTCTCACACTCACAAACACACACTCTCACATACACACACACTCACACTGACAAACACACACTCTCACACTCACAAACACACACGCTCACACTCACAAACACACACTCTCCCATTCACAAACATCTCACACACAAACACACACTCTCTCACTCACAAACACGCACTCACGCACACAAACGCACTCTCTCACAATCACAAACACACTAACACACACAAACACGCACTCTCACACTCACAAACACACACTCTCCCATTCACAAACACTCTCTCACACACAAATACACACTCTCACACTCACAAACACACACTCTCACACACACAAAACCGCACTCTCACTCACACAATCACACACTCACACACTCACACACACAACCAAGCACTCTCACACACACAAACACACACTCTCCCATTCACAAACACTCTCTCACACACAAATACACACTCTCACACTCACAAACACACACTCTCACACACACAAAACCGCACTCTCACTCACACAAACACACACTCACACACACAACCAAGCACTCTCACACACACAAACACACAATCTCACACCAACACACTCTCTCACACACACAAACACACACTCTCGCACTCATAAACACACATACTCACACAGACAAACACACACTATCACACTCACAGACACACACTCACACACTCACAAACACACACTCTCTCACACACACAAATACACCCCCCACACACAGAAACACACACTCTCACACCAACATACTCTCTCATACTCACAAACACACACTCTCACACTCACAAACACACACTCTCACACGGACAAACACTCACTCTCACACTCACAAACACACCCTCACACACTCACAAACAGACACTCTCACACACAAACACACATTCTCACACACAGAAACACACACTCTCACACCAACATACTCTCTCACACTCACAACACACACTCTCACATACACACACACTCACACTGACAAACACACACTCTCACACTCACAAACACACACGCTCACACTCACAAACACACACTCTCCCATTCACAAACATCTCACACACAAACACACACTCTCACACTCAAAAACACGCACTCACGCACACAAATGCACTCTCTCACACTCACAAACACACTAACACACACAAACACGCACTCTCACACTCACAAACACACACTCTCCCATTCACAAACATTCTCTCACACACAAATACACACTCTCACACTCACAAACACACACTCTCACACACACAAAGCCGCACTCTCACTCACACAAACACACACTCACACACACAACCAAGCACTCTCACACACACAAACACACACTCTCACACAAACACACTCTCTCACACACAAACAAACACTCTCACACTCACAAACACACACTCTCACACACACAAAAGCACACTCTCACTCACACAAACACACACACACACACACAAACAAGCACTCTCACACAAACACGCACTCTCACACACCCAAACACACACTCTCACACAAACACACACTCTCACACTCACAAACACACACACACACACACACACAAAAGCACACTCTTGCTCACACAAACGCACACTCACACACACAAACAAGCACTCTCACACAAACACGCACTCTCACACACATAAACACACACTCTCACACACAAACACACACTCACACACTCACAAACACATTCTCACACTCACAAATACGCGCTCTCACACTCACAAACATACACTCTCACACTCACTCACACTCACACAAACACACTCTCTCACACACTAACACACACTCTCACACTGACAAGCACACACTCTCACAATCACAAACACACACTCACACACAAATACTCACTGACACACACAAAAACACACACACACACACTTACACTCATATACAAACACAGCTCACACTCACAAACACACGCTCTCTCACTCACAAACACTCCCACACACACAAACACGCACTCTCACACTCACAAACACACACTCGCACACACAAACACACACTCTCACACTCACAATACATACTCTCACACACACAAACACGCACTCTCAGGAACACAAACACACACTCTCACGCTCATAAACACACACTCTCACACACACAAACACACAATCTCACGCCAACACACTCTCTCACACTCACAAACACACACTCCAACAAGCACAAACACGCACTCACACACACAAACACACTCTCACACTCATAAACACACATACTCACACAGACAAACACACACTATCACACTCACAGACACACACTCACACACTCACAAACACACTCTCTCATACACACAAATACACATTCTCACACACAGAAACACACACTCTCACACCAACATACTCTCCCATACTCACAAACACACACTCTCACACTCACAAACACACACTCTCACACACACAAACACACATTCTCACACACAGACACACACACTCTCACACCGACATACTCTCTCACACTCACAAACACACACTCTCACACTCACAAACACACACACTCACACAAACACTCACTCTCACACTCACAAACACACACTCACACACTCACAAACACACGCTCTCACACACACAAACACACATTCTCTCACACAGAAACACACACTCTCACACCAACATACTCTCTCACACTCACAAACACACACTCTCACATTCACAAACACACACTCTCACATACACACACACTCACACTGACAAACACACTCTCTCACACTGACAAACACACACTCTCACACATACAAACACACACAGAAACACACATGCTCACACACACAAACACACACTCTCACACACACAAACACACACTCACACACACAAACACACACTCTCACACACAAACAGACACACTCATGCACAGAAACACACACTCACACACACAAACACACACTCTGACACACACACTCTCACACTCATAAACACACACGCTCACACTCACAAACACACACTCTCCCATTCACAAACACTCTCACACACACAAACACACACTCTCACACTCACAAACACACACTCACACACACACAAAAGCACTCTCTCACACTCACAAACACACACTCACACACACAAACACACACTCACACACACAAACACACACTCTCACACACACAAACAGACACACACACACAGAAACACACTCTCCCGCATACAAACACACACTCTGACACACACACACTCTCACACTCATAAACACACACGCTCACACTCACAAACACACACTCTCCCATTCACAAACACTCTCACACATACAAACACACATTCACACACACAGAAGCACTATCTCACACTCACAAACACACACTCACACACACAAACATGCACTCTCACACAAACACACACTCTCACACTCACAAACACACACACTCTCCCATTCAGAAACACTCTCACACACACAAAAGCACACTCTCACACACACAAACACACACTCACACACACTAACACGCACTCTCACACAAACACGCACTCTCACACAAACACGCACTCTCACACACACAAACACACATTCACACACACAAACACACACTCACACACACAAAAGCACACAATCTTATGCTCACAAAGACATATTCTCACACTCACAAACACACACTCTCACAAACACAAACACACACTCTCACACACTCAAACGCACACTCTCACACTCGCAAACACACTCACACTCGCAAACAAGGACTCTCACACACAAGCACACACTCTCACACAAACACACTCTCACACTCACAAATACACATTCTCACACACACGCACGCTCTCTCACACACACAAACACACTCTCACACACTCAAATGCAAACTCTCACACTCGCAAACACACACTCTCATACACACAATCAAGGACGCTCACACACACAAAACACAGACTCTCACACAAACACACTTTCTCACACTCACAAACACACACTCTCACACACACACTCTCACACTCACAAATACACACTCTCACACACACAATCAAGGACGCTCACACACACAAAACACAGACTCTCACACAAACACACTTTCTCACACTCACAAACACACACTCTCACACACACACTCTCACACTCACAAATACACACTCTCACACACACAATCAAGGACGCTCACACACACAAAACACAGACTCTCACACAAACACACTTTCTCACACTCACAAACACACACTCTCACACACACAAGCATGCACTCTCACACACAGAAACACACACTCTCACACCAACACACACTCTCACACACACAGGCATGCACTCTCACATACAGAAGCACACACTCTCACACCAACACACTCTCTCACACTCACAAACACACACTCTCACACACAAACACACATTCTCACAAAAACAAATTCTCTCACACTCACAAACACACATTCTCACACTGACAAACACACACATTCACACTCACAAACACACAATCTGACACACACAAGCACACACTCTTACGCTCACAAAGACATATTCTCACACTCACAAGCACACACTCACACACACAAACACGCACTCTCACATGCACAAACACATTCTCTCACACTCACAAACACACACTCTCACCCAATCACACTGCCTCACACTCACAAACACACACTCTCACTCTGACAAACACACTCTCTCACACTCACAAACACACACTCACACACACAAATATGCACTGACACACACAAAAACATACACACACACTTACACTCATAAACACACACTCTCACACTCACAAACACACACTCTCACACACACAAACGCACACTCATACACACAAACACACAAACACGCACTCTCACACACACAAACACACACTCTCACACAAACACACACTCTCACACACACAAGCACATACTCTTAGGCTCACAAAGACATATTCTCACACTCACAAACACGCACTCTCACACAAACAAACACACACTCTCACACTCACAAACACACACTCTGACACACAAAAGCACACACTCTTACGCTCACAAAGACATATTCTCACACACACAAACACACACTCTCACACACTCAAACGCACACTCTCACACTCGCAAACACACACTCACACACACAAACAAGGACTCTCACACATACAAACACACACTCTCACACAAACACACTCACACTCACAAATACACACTCTCACACACAAGCACGCACTCTCACACACACTAGCACACACTCTCACACACTCAAACGCACACTCTCACACTCGCAAACACACACTCTCACACTCACAAAAGCACACTCTCACACTCACAAACACACACTCACACACACAAACACTCACTCACACACACAAACACACACTCTCACACACACAAACAGACACACTCACACACAGAAACACACTCTCCCGCATACAAACACACACTCTGACACACACACACTCTCACACTCATAAACACACACGCTCACACTCACAAACACACACTCTCCCATTCACAAACACTCTCACACATACAAACACATATTCACACACACAGAAGCACTATCTCACACTCACAAACACACACTCTCACACTCACAAACACACACACTCTCCCATTCAGAAACACTCTCACACACACTCTCACACACACAAAAGCACACTCTCACACACACAAACACGCACTCTCACACAAACACGCACTCTCACACAAACACGCACTCTCACACACACAAACACACATTCACACACACAAACACACACTCACACATACAAAAGCACACACTCTTACGCTCACAAAGACATATTCTCACACTCACAAACACACACTCTCACACTCACAAACACACACTCTCACACACTCAAATGCACACTCTCACACTCGCAAACACACACTCACACACACAAACAAGGACACTCACACACACAACACACACTCTCACACAAACACACTCTCACACTCACAAATACACATTCTCACACACACGCACGCACTCTCACACACACAAACACACTCTCACACACTCAAATGCAAACTCTCACACTCGCAAACACACACTCTCATACACACAATCAAGGACTCACACACACAAAACACACACTCTCACACAAACACACTCTCACACTCACAAATACACACTCTCACACACACAATCAAGGACGCTCACACACACAAAACACAGACTCTCACACAAACACACTTTCTCACACTCACAAACACACACTTTCACACACACAAGCATGCACTCTCACACTCACAAACACACACTCTCACACACAAACACACACTCTCACAAAAACACATTCTCTCACACTCACAAACACACACTCTCACACTGACAAACACACACATTCACACTCACAAACACACAATCTGACACACACAAGCACACACTCTTACGCTCACAAAGACATATTCTCACACTCACAAGCACACACTCTTTCACACACAAACACGCACTCTCACATGCACAAACAGACACACTCATGCACAGAAACACACACTCACGCACACAAACACACACTCTGACACACACACTCTCACACTCATAAACACACACGCTCACACTCACAAACATACACTCTCCCATTCACAAACACTCTCACACACACAAACACACACTCTCACACTCACAAACACACACTCACACACACACAAAAGCACTCTCTCACACTCACAAACACACACTCACACACACAAACACACACTCACACACACAAACACACACTCTCACACACACAAACAGACACACACACACAGAAACACACTCTCCCGCATACAAACACACACTCTGACACACACACACTCTCACACTCATAAACACACACGCTCACATTCACAAACACACACTCTCCCATTCACAAACACTCTCACACATACAAACACACATTCACACACACAGAAGCACTATCTCACACTCACAAACACACACTCACACACACAAACATGCACTCTCACACAAACACACACTCTCACACTCACAAACACACACACTCTCCCATTCAGAAACACTCTCACACACACAAAAGCACACTCTCACACACACAAACACACACTCACACACACTAACACGCACTCTCACACAAACACGCACTCTCACACAAACACGCACTCTCACACACACAAACACACATTCACACACACAAACACACACTCACACACACAAAAGCACACAATCTTATGCTCACAAAGACATATTCTCACACTCACAAACACACACTCTCACAAACACAAACACACACTCTCACACACTCAAACGCACACTCTCACACTCGCAAACACACTCACACTCGCAAACAAGGACTCTCACACACAAGCACACACTCTCACACAAACACACTCTCACACTCACAAATACACATTCTCACACACACGCACGCTCTCTCACACACACAAACACACTCTCACACACTCAAATGCAAACTCTCACACTCGCAAACACACACTCTCATACACACAATCAAGGACGCTCACACACACAAAACACAGACTCTCACACAAACACACTTTCTCACACTCACAAACACACACTCTCACACACACACTCTCACACTCACAAATACACACTCTCACACACACAATCAAGGACGCTCACACACACAAAACACAGACTCTCACACAAACACACTTTCTCACACTCACAAACACACACTCTCACACACACACTCTCACACTCACAAATACACACTCTCACACACACAATCAAGGACGCTCACACACACAAAACACAGACTCTCACACAAACACACTTTCTCACACTCACAAACACACACTCTCACACACACAAGCATGCACTCTCACACACAGAAACACACACTCTCACACCAACACACACTCTCACACACACAGGCATGCACTCTCACATACAGAAGCACACACTCTCACACCAACACACTCTCTCACACTCACAAACACACACTCTCACACACAAACACACATTCTCACAAAAACAAATTCTCTCACACTCACAAACACACATTCTCACACTGACAAACACACACATTCACACTCACAAACACACAATCTGACACACACAAGCACACACTCTTACGCTCACAAAGACATATTCTCACACTCACAAGCACACACTCACACACACAAACACGCACTCTCACATGCACAAACACATTCTCTCACACTCACAAACACACACTCTCACCCAATCACACTGCCTCACACTCACAAACACACACTCTCACTCTGACAAACACACTCTCTCACACTCACAAACACACACTCACACACACAAATATGCACTGACACACACAAAAACATACACACACACTTACACTCATAAACACACACTCTCACACTCACAAACACACACTCTCACACACACAAACGCACACTCATACACACAAACACACAAACACGCACTCTCACACACACAAACACACACTCTCACACAAACACACACTCTCACACACACAAGCACATACTCTTAGGCTCACAAAGACATATTCTCACACTCACAAACACGCACTCTCACACAAACAAACACACACTCTCACACTCACAAACACACACTCTGACACACAAAAGCACACACTCTTACGCTCACAAAGACATATTCTCACACACACAAACACACACTCTCACACACTCAAACGCACACTCTCACACTCGCAAACACACACTCACACACACAAACAAGGACTCTCACACATACAAACACACACTCTCACACAAACACACTCACACTCACAAATACACACTCTCACACACAAGCACGCACTCTCACACACACTAGCACACACTCTCACACACTCAAACGCACACTCTCACACTCGCAAACACACACTCTCACACTCACAAAAGCACACTCTCACACTCACAAACACACACTCACACACACAAACACTCACTCACACACACAAACACACACTCTCACACACACAAACAGACACACTCACACACAGAAACACACTCTCCCGCATACAAACACACACTCTGACACACACACACTCTCACACTCATAAACACACACGCTCACACTCACAAACACACACTCTCCCATTCACAAACACTCTCACACATACAAACACATATTCACACACACAGAAGCACTATCTCACACTAACAAACACACACTCTCACACTCACAAACACACACACTCTCCCATTCAGAAACACTCTCACACACACTCTCACACACACAAAAGCACACTCTCACACACACAAACACGCACTCTCACACAAACACGCACTCTCACACAAACACGCACTCTCACACACACAAACACACATTCACACACACAAACACACACTCACACATACAAAAGCACACACTCTTACGCTCACAAAGACATATTCTCACACTCACAAACACACACTCTCACACTCACAAACACACACTCTCACACACTCAAATGCACACTCTCACACTCGCAAACACACACTCACACACACAAACAAGGACACTCACACACACAACACACACTCTCACACAAACACACTCTCACACTCACAAATACACATTCTCACACACACGCACGCACTCTCACACACACAAACACACTCTCACACACTCAAATGCAAACTCTCACACTCGCAAACACACACTCTCATACACACAATCAAGGACTCACACACACAAAACACACACTCTCACACAAACACACTCTCACACTCACAAATACACACTCTCACACACACAATCAAGGACGCTCACACACACAAAACACAGACTCTCACACAAACACACTTTCTCACACTCACAAACACACACTTTCACACACACAAGCATGCACTCTCACACTCACAAACACACACTCTCACACACAAACACACACTCTCACAAAAACACATTCTCTCACACTCACAAACACACACTCTCACACTGACAAACACACACATTCACACTCACAAACACACAATCTGACACACACAAGCACACACTCTTACGCTCACAAAGACATATTCTCACACTCACAAGCACACACTCACACACACAAACACGCACTCTCACATGCACAAACACATTCTCTCACACTCACAAACTCACACTCTCATACAAACACACTGTCTCACACTCACAAACACACACTCTCACTCTGACAAACACACTCTCTCACACTCACAAACACACACACACACAAATATGCACTGATACACACAAAAACATACACACACACTTACACTCATAAACACACATGCTCACACTCACAAACATACACTCTCCCACTCACAAACACTCTCCCACTCACAAACACGAACTCACACACACAAACACACACTCTCACACACACAAACAGACACACTCACACACAGAAACACACACTCTCACACTCACAAACACACACTCTCACACACACAATAGCACACTCTCACACTCACAAACGCACACTCACACACACAAACACTCACTCTCACACACACAAAAGCACACTCTCACACTCACAAACACACACTCACATACACCTACACGCACTCTCACACAAACACACACTCTCACGATCACAAACACACATGCTCACACTCACAAGCACACACTCTCACACACAAACACGCACTCTCACACACACAAAAGCACACTCTCACACTCACAAACACACACTCACACACACATACACGCACTCTCACACAAACACACACTCTCACAATCACAAACACACATACTCACACTCACAAACACACACTCTCACACACAAACACGCACTCTCACACACACAAAAGCACACTCTCACACTCACAAACACACACTCACACACACATACACGAACTCTCACACACTAAAACACACACTCTCACACAAACACATTCTCTCACACAAACACACACAAGCATGCACTCTCACACAAACAAACACACACTCTCACACCGACACACTCTCTCACACTCACAAACACACACTCTCACACTCACACACACTCTCACACACACAAGCATGCACTCACACACACAAACACGCATTCACACTCACAAACACACACTCACACACACAAACAAGGACACTCACACAGACAAACACACATTCTCACACCAACACACTCTCTCACACTCACAAACACACACTCTCACACTGACAAACACACACATTCACACTCACAAACACACAATCTGACACACACAAGCACACACTCTTACGCTCACAAAGACATATTCTCACACTCACAAGCACACACTCTCACACACACAAACACGCACTCTCACATGCACAAACACATTCTCTCACACTCACAAACACACACTCTCACACAAACACACTGTCTCACACTCACAAACACACACTCTCACTCTGACAAACACACTCTCTCACACTCACAAACACACACTCACACACACAAATATGCACTGATACACACAAAAACATACACACACACTTACACTCATAAACACACACGCTCACACTCACAAACATACACTCTCCCACTCACAAACACGCACTCACACACACAAACACACACTCTCACACACACAAACAGACACACTCACACACAGAAACACACACTCTCACACTCACAAACACACACTCTCACACACACAAAAGCACACTCATACACAAAAACACACAAACACGCACTCTCACACAAACACGCACTCTCACACACACACAAACACACACTCTCACACAAACACACACTCTCACACACACAAGCACACACTCTTAGGCTCACAAAGACATATTCTCACACTCACAAACACGCACTCTCACACAAACAAACACACGCTCGCACACTCACAAACACACACTCTCACACACAAAAGCACACACTCTTACGCTCACAAAGACATATTCTCACACAGACAAACACACACTCTCACACTCGCAAACACACACTCACACACACAAACAAGGACTCTCACACACACAAACACACACTCTCACACAAACACACTCACACTCACAAATACACACTCTCACACACAAGCACACACTCTCACACACACTAGCACACACTCTCACACACTCAAACGCACACTCTCACACTCGCAAACACACACTCTCACACTCACAAACACACACGCTCACACTCACAAACACACACTCTCCCATTCACAAACATCTCACACTCACAAACACACACTCTCACACACAAACACACACTCTCACAAAAACACACTCTCTCACACTCACAAACACACACTCTCACACTGACAAACACACACATTCACACTCACAAACACACAATCTGACACACACAAGCACACACTCTTACGCTCACAAAGACATATTCTCACACTCACAAGCACACACTCTTTCACACACAAACACGCACTCTCACATGCACAAACACACTCTCTCACACTCACAAACACACACTCTCACACAAACACACTGTCTCACACTCACAAACACACACTCACACACACAAATATGCGCTGACACACACAAAAACATTCACACACACTTACACTCATAAACACACACGCTCACACTCACAAACACACACTCTCCCACTCACAAACACTCTCACACACACAAACACGCACTCACACACACAAACACACACTCTCACACACACCAACAGGCACACTCACACACAGAAACACACACTCTCACACACACAAACACACCCTCTCACACTCACAAACACACACTAAAGCACACTCACACACACAAACACACAAACACACACACAAACATGCACTCTCACACAAACACGCACTCTCACACACACAAACACACACTCCCACACACAAATATGCACTGACACACACAAAAACATACACACACACTTACACTCATAAACACACACGCTCACACTCACAAACATACACTCTCCCACTCACAAACACTCTCACACTCACAAACACGCACTCACACACAGAAACACACACTCTCACACTCACAAATACACACTCTCACACACAAGCATGCACTCTCACACAAACAAACACACACTCTCACACCAACACACTCTCACACACTCACAAACACACACTCTCACACTCACACACACTCTCACACACACAAGCA
This sequence comes from Chiloscyllium plagiosum, assembly GCF_037043375.1. NCBI lineage: Eukaryota > Metazoa > Chordata > Chondrichthyes > Orectolobiformes > Hemiscylliidae > Chiloscyllium > Chiloscyllium plagiosum. The sequence continues at coordinate 2,348,845 of NW_028270169.1, forward strand.
CGCATTCACACTCACAAACACACACTCACACACACAAACAAGGACACTCACACAGACAAACACACATTCTCACACCAACACACTCTCTCGCACACACAAACACACACTCTCACACACACAAACACGCACTCACACACACAAACAATCACTCTCACACGCAAACACGAACTCTGACACTCACAAACACACACTCTCACACCAACACACTCTCTCACACTCACAAACACACAATCTCACACACACAACCACAAACTCTCACATTCACAAATACACACTCTCACACACACAAACACACACTCACACACACAAACACACACACTCACACAAACACACACTCTCACACAAACACACTCTCTCACACACAAACACACACTCTCACACTGACAAGCACACACTCTCACAATCACAAACACACACACTCACACAAATACGCACTGACACACACAAAAACACACACACACACTTACACTCATAAACACACACGCTCACAATCACAAACACACACTCTCCCACTCACAAACACTGCCACACACACAAACACGCACTCTCACACTCACAAACACACACTCGCACACACAAACACACACTCCCACACACACAAGCACACACTCTTACGCTCACAAAGACATATTCTCACACTCACAAGCACACACTCTCTCACACACAAACATGCACACTCACACACAAACACACACTCTCACACTCACAAACACGTGCTCTCACACTCACAACACATACTCTCACACACATAAACACACACTTTCAGACTGATAAACACGCACTCTCACACTCATACACACTCACACACACACAACCATGCACTCTCACTCACAAACACGCACTCACACACACAAACACACACTCTCACACTCATAAACACACATACTCACACAGACAAACACACACTATCACACTCACAGACACACACTCACACACTCACAAACACACAATCTCACTCCAACACACTCTCTCACACTCACAAACACGCACTCAAACCAACACAAACACGCATTCACACACACAAACACACATTCTCACACTCATAAACACACATACTCACATAGACAAACACACACTATCACACTCACAGACACACACTCACACACTCACAAACACACACTCTCTCACACACACAAATACATCCCCCATACACAGAAACACACACTCTCACACCAACATACTCTCTCATACTCACAAACACACACTCTCACACTCACAAACACACACTCTCACACGGACAAACACTCACTCTCACACTCACAAACACACCCTCACACACTCACAAACAGACACTCTCACACACAAACACACATTCTCACACACAGAAACACACACTCTCACACCAACATACTCTCTCACACTCACAAACACACAGTCTCACACACACAAACACATACTCTCACATACACACACACTCACACTGACAAACACACACTCTCACACTCACAAACACACACGCTCACACTCACAAACACACACTCTCCCATTCACAAACATCTCACACTCACAAACACACACTCTCACACTCAAAAACACGCACTCACGCACACAAACGCACTCTCTCACACTCACAAACACACTAACACACACAAACAGGCATTCACACAAACACACACTCTCACACTCACAAACACACACTCTCCCATTCACAAACACTCTCACACACACAAACACACACTCTCACACTCACAAACACACACTCTCACACACACAAAAGCACACTCTCACTCACACAAACACACACTCACACACACAAACAAGCACTCTCACACACACAAACACACACTCTCACACAAACACACACTCTCACACACACAAACACACACTCTCACACACTCACAAACACACACTCTCACACACACAAAAGCACACTCTCACTCACACAAACACACACTCACACACACAAACAAGCACTCTCACACAAACACGCACTCTCACACACACAAACACACATTCTCACACAAACACACACTCACACACACAAACAAGCACTCTCACACAAACACGCACTCTCACACACACAAACACACACTCTCACACAAACACACACTCTCACACACACAAACACACTCACAAACACATTCTCACACTCACAAATACACGCTCTCACACTCACAAACATACACACTCACACACACTCTCACACACACAAACACACACTCGCACACATAAACACACACTCACACAAACACACTCTCTCACACACTAACACACACTCTCACACTGACAAGCACACACTCTCACAATCACAAACACACACTCACACACACAAATACGCACTGACACACACAAAAACACACACACACACGTACACTCATATACAAACACGCTCACACTCACAAACACACGCTCTCTCACTCACAAACACTCCCACACACACAAACACACGCTCTCTCACTCACAAACACTCCCACACACACAAACACGCACTCTCACACTCACAAACACACACTCGCACACACAAACACACACTCTCACACTCACAATACACATTCTCACACACACAAACACGCACTCTCATGAACACAAACACACACTCTCACACTCATAAACACACACTCTCACACACACAAACACACAATCTCACGCCAACACACTCTCTCACACTCACAAACACACACTCTAACAAGCACAAACACGCACTCACACACAAACACACACTCTCACACTCATAAACACACATACTCACACAGACAAACACACAATATCACACTCACAGACACACACTCACACACTCACAAACACACTCTCTCATACACACAAATACACATACTCACACACAGAAACATACACTCTCACACCAGCATACTCTCTCATACTCACAAACACACACTCTCACACTCACAAACACACTCTCACACACACAAACACACATTCTCACACAGAGAAACACTCTCTCTCACACCGACATACTCCCTCACACTCACAAACACACACTCTCACACTCACAAACACACACTCTCACACAGACATACTCACTCTCACACTCACAAACACACACTCACAAACACACACTCTCACACATACAAACACACATTCTCTCACACAGAAACACACACTCTCACGCCAACATACTCTCTCACACTCACAAACACACAGTCTCACACTCACAAACACACACTCTCACATACACACACACTCACAATGACAAACACACACTCTCACACTGACAAACACACACTCTCACACATACAAACACACACAGAAACACACATGCTCACAAACACACACTCTCACACACACAAACACGCACTCACACGCACAAACACACACTCTCACACAAACACACACACACACAAACACACACAAACTGACACATTCACGCACAGAAACACACACTCACACACACAAACACACACTCTGACACACATAAACACACATGCTCACACTCACAAACACGCACTCTCCCATTCACAAACACTCTCACACACACAAATACACACTCTCACACTCACAAACACACACTCACACACACAAAAGCACTCTCTCACACTCACAAAGACACACTCACACACACTCACACATACAAACAGACACACACACACAGAAACACACACTCTCACACACACAAACACACACTCTGACACACACACACACTCTCACACTCATAAACACACACGCTCACACTCACAAACACACACTCTCCCATTCACAAACACTCTCACACATACAAACACACACTCACACTCACAGAAGCACTCTCTCACACTCACAAACACACACTCACACACACAAACATGCACTCTCACACAAACACACACTCTCACACTCACAAACACACACTCTCCCATTGACAAACACTCTCACACACACTCTCACACTCACAAACACACACTCTCACACACACAAAAGCACACTCTCACACACACAAACACGCACTATCACACAAACACGCACTCTCACACACACAAACACACACTCACACTCACAAACACACACTCACACACACAAACATGCACTCTCACACAAACACGCACTCTCACACACACAAACACACACTCTCACACAAACACACACTCTCACACACACAAGCACTCACTCTTAGGCTCACAAAGACATATTCTCACACTCACAAACATGCACTCTCACACAAACAAACGCACACTCTCACACTCACAAACACACACTCTCACACACAAAAGCACACACTCTTACGCTCACTAAGACATATTCTCACACTCACAAACACACACTCTCACACACTCAAACGCACACTCTCACACTCGCAAACACACACTCACACTCACAAACAAGGACTCTCACACACAAACACATACTCTCACACAAACACACTCTCACACTCACAAATACACACTCTCACACACAAGCACACACTCTCACACACACAAACACACTCACACACACTCAAATACAAACTCTCACACTCGCAAACACACACTCTCACATACACAATCAAGGACTCACACACACAAAACACACACTCTCACACAAACACACTCTCACACTCACAAATACACACTCTTACACACAAGCACGCACTCCCACACACACAAACACACACTCTAACACACACAATCAAGGATTCTCACACACACAAAACACACACTCTTACACAAACAAACTTTCTCACACTCACAAATACACACTCTCACACACACAAGCATGCACTCTCACACACAGAAACACACACTCTCACACCAACACACTCTCTCACACTCACAAACACACACTCACACACACAAACACACACTCTCACAAAAACACACTCTCTCACTCACAAACACAAACTCTCTCACTCACAAACACACACTCTCACACTGACAAACACACACATTCACACTCACAAACACACAATCTGACACACACAAGCACACACTCTTACGCTCACAAAGACATATTCTCACACTCACAAGCACACACTCTCACACACACAAACACGCACTCTCACATGCACAAACACACTCTCTCACACTCACAAACACACACTCTCACACTCAAACACACACTCTCACACAAACACACACTCTCACACACACAAACACACACTCTCACACACTCACAAACACACACTCTCACACACACAAAAGCACACTCTCACTCACACAAACACACACTCACACACACAAACAAGCACTCTCACACAAACACGCACTCTCACACACACAAACACACACTCTCACACAAACACACACTCTCACACACACAAACACACACTCACACACTCACACACTCACAAACACATTCTCACACTCACAAATACACGCTCTCACACTCACAAACATACACACTCACACACACTCTCACACACACAAACACACACTCGCACACATAAACACACACTCACACAAACACACTCTCTCACACACTAACACACACTCTCACACTGACAAGCACACACTCTCACAATCACAAACACACACTCACACACACAAATACGCACTGACACACACAAAAACACACACACACACGTACACTCATATACAAACACGCTCACACTCACAAACACACAATCTGACACACACAAGCACACACTCTTACGCTCACAAAGACATATTCTCACACTCACAAGCACACATTCTCACACACACAAACACGCACTCTCACATGCACAAACACATTCTCTCACACTCACAAACACACACTCTCACACAAACACACTGTCTCACACTCACAAACACACACTCTCACTCTGACAAACACACTCTCTCACACTCACAAACACACACTCACACACACAAATATGCACTGATACACACAAAAACATACACACACACTTACACTCATAAACACACACGCTCACACTCACAAACATACACTCTCCCACTCACAAACACGCACTCACACACACAAACACACACTCTCACACACACAAACAGACACACTCACACACAGAAACACACACTCTCACACTCACAAACACACACTCTCACACACACAAAAGCACACTCATACACAAAAACACACAAACACGCACTCTCACACAAACACGCACTCTCACACACACACAAACACACACTCTCACACAAACACACACTCTCACACACACAAGCACACACTCTTAGACTCACAAAGACATATTCTCACACTCACAAACACGCACTCTCACACAAACAAACACACGCTCGCACACTCACAAACACACACTCTCACACACAAAAGTACACACTCTTACGCTCACAAAGACATATTCTCACACAGACAAACACACACTCTCACACTCGCAAACACACACTCACACACACAAACAAGGACTCTCACACACACAAACACACACTCTCACACAAACACACTCACACTCACAAATACACACTCTCACACACAAGCACACACTCTCACACACACTAGCACACACTCTCACACACTCAAACGCACACTCTCACACTCGCAAACACACACTCTCACACTCACAAATACACACTCTCACACACACAAGCACACACTCTCACACACACACACTCTCACACACACAAGCACACACTCTCACACACAAACACACACTCTCACACAAACACACTCTCACACTCACAAATACACACTCTCACACAAACAAGCACACACTCTCACACACAGAAACACACACTCTCACACCAACACACTCTACCTCACTCACAAACGCACACTCTCACAAAAACACACTCTCTCATACTCACAAACGAGCACTCTCACACTGACAAACACACACTCTCAATCTCACAAACACACACTCACACACATAAACACAGACTCTCACACACAGAAACACACACTCTCACACCAACACACTCTCTCACACTCACAAACACACACTCTCACTCACAAACACACACTCTCACACTGACAAACACACACCTTCACACTCACAAACACACAATCTGACACACACAAGCACACACTCTTACGCTCACAAACACACACTCTCACACACAAACACACACTCTCACTCACAAACACACACTCTCACACTGACAAACACACACCTTCACACTCACAAACACACAATCTGACACACACAAGCACACACTCTTACGCTCACAAACACACACTCTCACACACAAACACACACTCTCACAAAAACACACTCTCACACTCACAAACACACACTCTCACACTGACAAACACACAACTTCACACTCACAAACACACAATCTGACACGCACAAGCACACACTCTTACGCTCACAAAGACATATTCTCACACTCATAAGCACACACTCTCACACGGACTCTCACATGCACAAACACACTCTCTCACACACAAACACACACTCTCACACAAACACACTCTCACACTCACAAATACACACTCTCACACACAAGCACGCACTCTCACACACACAAACACACTCACACACACTCAAATACAAACTCTCACACTCGCAAACACACACTCTCACACACACAATCAAGGACTCACACACACAAAACACACACTCTCACACAAACCCACTCTCACACTCACAAATACACACTCTCACACACAAGCACACACTCTCACACCAACATACTCTCTCACACTCACAAACACACAGTCTCACACTCACAAACACACACTCTCACATACACACACACTCACACTGACAAACACACACTCTCACACTCACAAACACACACGCTCACACTCACAAACACACACTCTCCCATTCACAAACATCTCACACTCACAAACACACACTCTCACACACAAACACACACTCTCACAAAAACACACTCTCTCACACTCACAAACACACACTCTCACACTGACAAACACACACATTCACACTCACAAACACACAATCTGACACACACAAGCACACACTCTTACGCTCACAAAGACATATTCTCACACTCACAAGCACACACTCTTTCACACACAAACACGCACTCTCACATGCACAAACACACTCTCTCACACTCACAAACACACACTCTCACACAAACACACTGTCTCACACTCACAAACACACACTCACACACACAAATATGCGCTGACACACACAAAAACATTCACACACACTTACACTCATAAACACACACGCTCACACTCACAAACATACACTCTCCCACTCACAAACACTCTCACACACACAAACACGCACTCACACACACAAACACACACTCTCACACACACCAACAGACACACTCACACACAGAAACACACACTCTCACACACACAAACACACCCTCTCACACTCACAAACACACACTAAAGCACACTCACACACACAAACACACAAACACACACACAAACATGCACTCTCACACAAACACGCACTCTCACACACACAAACACACACTCCCACACACAAATATGCACTGACACACACAAAAACATACACACACACTTACACTCATAAACACACACGCTCACACTCACAAACATACACTCTCCCACTCACAAACACTCTCACACTCACAAACACGCACTCACACACACAAACACACACTCTCACACACACAAACAGACACACTCACACACAGAAACACACACTCTCACACTCACAAATACACACTCTCACACACAAGCATGCACTCTCACACAAACAAACACACACTCTCACACCAACACACTCTCACACACTCACAAACACACACTCTCACACTCACACACACTCTCACACACACAAGCACGCATTCACACTCACAAACACACACTCACACACACAAACAAGGACACTCACACAGACAAACACACATTCTCACACCAACACACTCTCTCGCACACACAAACACACACTCTCACACACACAAACACGCACTCACACACACAAACAATCACTCTCACACGCAAACACGAACTCTGACACTCACAAACACACACTCTCACACCAACACACTCTCTCACACTCACAAACACACAATCTCACACACACAACCACACACTCTCACATTCACAAATACACACTCTCACACACACAAACACACACTCACACACACAAACACACACACTCACACAAACACACACTCTCACACAAACACACTCTCTCACACACAAACACACACTCTCACACTGACAAGCACACACTCTCACAATCACAAACACACACACTCACACAAATACGCACTGACACACACAAAAACACACACTTACACTCATAAACACACACGCTCACAATCACAAACACACACTCTCCCACTCACAAACACTGCCACACACACAAACACGCACTCTCACACTCACAAACACACACTCGCACACACAAACACACACTCCCACACACACAAGCACACACTCTTACGCTCACAAAGACATATTCTCACACTCACAAGCACACACTCTCTCACACACAAACATGCACACTCACACACAAACACACACTCTCACACTCACAAACACGTGCTCTCACACTCACAACACATACTCTCACACACATAAACACACACTTTCAGACTGATAAACACGCACTCTCACACTCATACACACTCACACACACACAACCATGCACTCTCACTCACAAACACGCACTCACACACACAAACACACACTCTCAAACTCATAAACACACATACTCACACAGACAAACACACACTATCACACTCACAGACACACACTCACACACTCACAAACACACAATCTCACTCCAACACACTCTCTCACACTCACAAACACGCACTCAAACCAACACAAACACGCATTCACACACACAAACACACATTCTCACACTCATAAACACACATACTCACATAGACAAACACACACTATCACACTCACAGACACACACTCACACACTCACAAACACACACTCTCACACCAACACACTCTCTCACACTCACAAACACACAATCTCACACACACAACCACACACTCTCACATTCACAAATACACACTCTCACACACACAAACACACACTCACACACACAAACACACACACTCACACAAACACACACTCTCACACAAACACACTCTCTCACACACAAACACACACTCTCACACTGACAAGCACACACTCTCACAATCACAAACACACACACTCACACAAATACGCACTGACACACACAAAAACACACACTTACACTCATAAACACACACGCTCACAATCACAAACACACACTCTCCCACTCACAAATACTGCCACACACACAAACACGCACTCTCACACTCACAAACACACACTCGCACACACAAACACACACTCCCACACACACAAGCACACACTCTTACGCTCACAAAGACATATTCTCACACTCACAAGCACACACTCTCTCACACACAAACATGCACACTCACACACAAACACACACTCTCACACTCACAAACACGTGCTCTCACACTCACAACACATACTCTCACACACATAAACACACACTTTCAGACTGATAAACACGCACTCTCACACTCATACACACTCACACACACACAACCATGCACTCTCACTCACAAACACGCACTCACACACACAAACACACACTCTCACACTCATAAACACACATACTCACACAGACAAACACACACTATCACACTCACAGACACACACTCACACACTCACAAACACACAATCTCACTCCAACACACTCTCTCACACTCACAAACACGCACTCAAACCAACACAAACACGCATTCACACACACAAACACACATTCTCACACTCATAAACACACATACTCACATAGACAAACACACACTATCACACTCACAGACACACACTCACACACTCACAAACACACACTCTCACACCAACACACTCTCTCACACTCACAAACACACAATCTCACACACACAACCACACACTCTCACATTCACAAATACACACTCTCACACACACAAACACACACTCACACACACAAACACACACACTCACACAAACACACACTCTCACACAAACACACTCTCTCACACACAAACACACACTCTCACACTGACAAGCACACACTCTCACAATCACAAACACACACACTCACACAAATACGCACTGACACACACAAAAACACACACTTACACTCATAAACACACACGCTCACAATCACAAACACACACTCTCCCACTCACAAATACTGCCACACACACAAACACGCACTCTCACACTCACAAACACACACTCGCACACACAAACACACACTCCCACACACACAAGCACACACTCTTACGCTCACAAAGACATATTCTCACACTCACAAGCACACACTCTCTCACACACAAACATGCACACTCACACACAAACACACACTCTCACACTCACAAACACGTGCTCTCACACTCACAACACATACTCTCACACACATAAACACACACTTTCAGACTGATAAACACGCACTCTCACACTCATACACACTCACACACACACAACCATGCACTCTCACTCACAAACACGCACTCACACACACAAACACACACTCTCACACTCATAAACACACATACTCACACAGACAAACACACACTATCACACTCACAGACACACACTCACACACTCACAAACACACAATCTCACTCCAACACACTCTCTCACACTCACAAACACGCACTCAAACCAACACAAACACGCATTCACACACACAAACACACATTCTCACACTCATAAACACACATACTCACATAGACAAACACACACTATCACACTCACAGACACACACTCACACACTCACAAACACACACTCTCTCACACACACAAATACACCCCCCATACACAGAAACACACACTCTCACACCAACATACTCTCTCATACTCACAAACACTCACTCTCACACTCACAAACACACACTCTCACACGGACAAACACTCACTCTCACACTCACAAACACACCCTCACACACTCACAAACAGACACTCTCACACACAAACACACATTCTCACACACAGAAACACACACTCTCACACCAACATACTCTCTCACACTCACAAACACACAGTCTCACACACACAAACACATACTCTCACATACACACACACTCACACTGACAAACACACACTCTCACACTCACAAACACACACGCTCACACTCACAAACACACACTCTCCCATTCACAAACATCTCACACTCACAAACACACACTCTCACACTCAAAAACACGCACTCACGCACACAAACGCACTCTCTCACACTCACAAACACACTAACACACACAAACAGGCATTCACACAAACACACACTCTCACACTCACAAACACACACTCTCCCATTCACAAACACTCTCACACACACAAACACACACTCTCACACTCACAAACACACACTCTCACACACACAAAAGCACACTCTCACTCACACAAACACACACTCACACACACAAACAAGCACTCTCACACACACAAACACACACTCTCACACAAACACACACTCTCACACACACAAACACACACTCTCACACACTCACAAACACACACTCTCACACACACAAAAGCACACTCTCACTCACACAAACACACACTCACACACACAAACAAGCACTCTCACACAAACACGCACTCTCACACACACAAACACACATTCTCACACAAACACACACTCACACACACAAACAAGCACTCTCACACAAACACGCACTCTCACACACACAAACACACACTCTCACACAAACACACACTCTCACACACACAAACACACTCACAAACACATTCTCACACTCACAAATACACGCTCTCACACTCACAAACATACACACTCACACACACTCTCACACACACAAACACACACTCGCACACATAAACACACACTCACACAAACACACTCTCTCACACACTAACACACACTCTCACACTGACAAGCACACACTCTCACAATCACAAACACACACTCACACACACAAATACGCACTGACACACACAGAAACACACACACACACGTACACTCATATACAAACACGCTCACACTCACAAACACACGCTCTCTCACTCACAAACACTCCCACACACACAAACACACGCTCTCTCACTCACAAACACTCCCACACACACAAACACGCACTCTCACACTCACAAACACACACTCGCACACACAAACACACACTCTCACACTCACAATACACATTCTCACACACACAAACACGCACTCTCATGAACACAAACACACACTCTCACACTCATAAACACACACTCTCACACACACAAACACACAATCTCACGCCAACACACTCTCTCACACTCACAAACACACACTCTAACAAGCACAAACACGCACTCACACACAAACACACACTCTCACACTCATAAACACACATACTCACACAGACAAACACACAATATCACACTCACAGACACACACTCACACACTCACAAACACACTCTCTCATACACACAAATACACATACTCACACACAGAAACATACACTCTCACACCAGCATACTCTCTCATACTCACAAACACACACTCTCACACTCACAAACACACTCTCACACACACAAACACACATTCTCACACAGAGAAACACTCTCTCTCACACCGACATACTCCCTCACACTCACAAACACACACTCTCACACTCACAAACACACACTCTCACACAGACATACTCACTCTCACACTCACAAACACACACTCACACACTCACAAACACACACTCTCACACATACAAACACACATTCTCTCACACAGAAACACACACTCTCACGCCAACATACTCTCTCACACTCACAAACACACAGTCTCACACTCACAAACACACACTCTCACATACACACACACTCACAATGACAAACACACACTCTCACACTGACAAACACACACTCTCACACATACAAACACACACAGAAACACACATGCTCACAAACACACACTCTCACACACACAAACACGCACTCACACGCACAAACACACACTCTCACACAAACACACACACACACAAACACACACTCACACACACAAACTGACACATTCACGCACAGAAACACACACTCACACACACAAACACACACTCTGACACACATAAACACACATGCTCACACTCACAAACACGCACTCTCCCATTCACAAACACTCTCACACACACAAATACACACTCTCACACTCACAAACACACACTCACACACACAAAAGCACTCTCTCACACTCACAAACACACACACACACAAAGACACACTCACACACACTCACACATACAAACAGACACACACACACAGAAACACACACTCTCACACACACAAACACACACTCTGACACACACACACTCTCACACTCATAAACACACACGCTCACACTCACAAACACACACTCTCCCATTCACAAACACTCTCACACATACAAACACACACTCACACTCACAGAAGCACTCTCTCACACTCACAAACACACACTCACACACACAAACATGCACTCTCACACAAACACACACTCTCACACTCACAAACACACACTCTCCCATTGACAAACACTCTCACACACACTCTCACACTCACAAACACACACTCTCACACACACAAAAGCACACTCTCACACACACAAACACGCACTATCACACAAACACGCACTCTCACACACACAAACACACACTCACACTCACAAACACACACTCACACACACAAACATGCACTCTCACACAAACACGCACTCTCACACACACAAACACACACTCTCACACAAACACACACTCTCACACACACAAGCACTCACTCTTAGGCTCACAAAGACATATTCTCACACTCACAAACATGCACTCTCACACAAACAAACGCACACTCTCACACTCACAAACACACACTCTCACACACAAAAGCACACACTCTTACGCTCACTAAGACATATTCTCACACTCACAAACACACACTCTCACACACTCAAACGCACACTCTCACACTCGCAAACACACACTCACACTCACAAACAAGGACTCTCACACACAAACACACACTCTCACACAAACACACTCTCACACTCACAAATACACACTCTCACACACAAGCACACACTCTCACACACACAAACACACTCACACACACTCAAATACAAACTCTCACACTCGCAAACACACACTCTCACACACACAATCAAGGACTCACACACACAAAACACACACTCTCACACAAACACACTCTCACACTCACAAATACACACTCTTACACACAAGCACGCACTCCCACACACACAAACACACACTCTAACACACACAATCAAGGATTCTCACACACACAAAACACACACTCTTACACAAACAAACTTTCTCACACTCACAAATACACACTCTCACACACACAAGCATGCACTCTCACACACAGAAACACACACTCTCACACCAACACACTCTCTCACACTCACAAACACACACTCACACACACAAACACACACTCTCACAAAAACACACTCTCTCACTCACAAACACAAACTCTCTCACTCACAAACACACACTCTCACACTGACAAACACACACATTCACACTCACAAACACACAATCTGACACACACAAGCACACACTCTTACGCTCACAAAGACATATTCTCACACTCACAAGCACACACTCTCACACACACAAACACGCACTCTCACATGCACAAACACACTCTCTCACACTCACAAACACACACTCTCACACTCAAACACACACTCTCACACAAACACACACTCTCACACACACAAACACACACTCTCACACACTCACAAACACACACTCTCACACACACAAAAGCACACTCTCACTCACACAAACACACACTCACACACACAAACAAGCACTCTCACACAAACACGCACTCTCACACACACAAACACACACTCTCACACAAACACACACTCTCACACACACAAACACACACTCACACACTCACACACTCACAAACACATTCTCACACTCACAAATACACGCTCTCACACTCACAAACATACACACTCACACACACTCTCACACACACAAACACACACTCGCACACATAAACACACACTCACACAAACACACTCTCTCACACACTAACACACACTCTCACACTGACAAGCACACACTCTCACAATCACAAACACACACTCACACACACAAATACGCACTGACACACACAAAAACACACACACACACGTACACTCATATACAAACACGCTCACACTCACAAACACACAATCTGACACACACAAGCACACACTCTTACGCTCACAAAGACATATTCTCACACTCACAAGCACACATTCTCACACACACAAACACGCACTCTCACATGCACAAACACATTCTCTCACACTCACAAACACACACTCTCACACAAACACACTGTCTCACACTCACAAACACACACTCTCACTCTGACAAACACACTCTCTCACACTCACAAACACACACTCACACACACAAATATGCACTGATACACACAAAAACATACACACACACTTACACTCATAAACACACACGCTCACACTCACAAACACACTCTCCCACTCACAAACACACACTCTCACACACACAAACAGACACACTCACACACAGAAACACACACTCTCACACTCACAAACACACACTCTCACACACACAAAAGCACACTCATACACAAAAACACACAAACACGCACTCTCACACAAACACGCACTCTCACACACACACAAACACACACTCTCACACAAACACACACTCTCACACACACAAGCACACACTCTTAGGCTCACAAAGACATATTCTCACACTCACAAACACGCACTCTCACACAAACAAACACACGCTCGCACACTCACAAACACACACTCTCACACACAAAAGCACACACTCTTACGCTCACAAAGACATATTCTCACACAGACAAACACACACTCTCACACACTCAAACGCACACTCTCACACTCGCAAACACACACTCACACACACAAACAAGGACTCTCACACACACAAACACACACTCTCACACAAACACACTCACACTCACAAATACACACTCTCACACACAAGCACACACTCTCACACACACTAGCACACACTCTCACACACTCAAACGCACACTCTCACACTCGCAAACACACACTCTCACACTCACAAATACACACTCTCACACACACAAGCACACACTCTCACACACACACACTCTCACACTCACAAACACACACTCTCACACACAAACACACACTCTCACACAAACACACTCTCACACTCACAAATACACACTCTCACACACACAAGCACACACTCTCACACACAGAAACACACACTCTCACACCAACACACTCTACCTCACTCACAAACGCACACTCTCACAAAAACACACTCTCTCATACTCACAAATGCGCACTCTCACACTGACAAACACACACTCTCAATCTCACAAACACACACTCACACACATAAACACAGACTCTCACACAAACACACTTTCTCACACTCACAAATACACACTCTCACACACACAAGCACACACTCTCACACACAGAAACACACACTCTCACACCAACACACTCTCTCACACTCACAAACACACAATCTCACACACAAACACACACTCTCACACACAAACACACACTCTCACAAAAACACACTCTCTCACACTCACAAACACACACTCTCACACTGACAAACACACACATTCACACTCACAAACACACAATCTGACACACACAAGCACACACTCTTACGCTCACAAAGACATATTCTCACACTCACAAGCACACACTCTCACACACACAAACACGCACTCTCACATGCACAAACACACTCTCTCACACTCACACACTCTCACACACACAAACACGCACTCTCACATGCACAAACACACTCTCTCACACACAAACACACACTCTCACACAAACACACTCTCAACACTCACAAATACACACTCTCACACACAAGCATGCACTCTCACACACACAAACACACTCACACACACTCAAATACAAACTCTCACACTCGCAAACACACACTCTCACACACACAATCAAGGACTCACACACACAAAACACACACTCTCACACAAACACACTCTCACACTCACAAATACACACTCTCACACACAAGCACACACTCTCACACCAACATACTCTCTCACACTCACAAACACACAGTCTCACACTCACAAACACACACTCTCACATACACACACACTCACACTGACAAACACACACTCTCACACTCACAAACACACACGCTCACACTCACAAACACACACTCTCCCATTCACAAACATCTCACACTCACAAACACACACTCTCACACACAAACACACACTCTCACAAAAACACACTCTCTCACACTCACAAACACACACTCTCACACTGACAAACACACACATTCACACTCACAAACACACAATCTGACACACACAAGCACACACTCTTACGCTCGCAAAGACATATTCTCACACTCACAAGCACACACTCTCTCACACACAAACACGCACTCTCACATGCACAAACACACTCTCTCACACTCACAAACACACACTCTCACACAAACACACTGTCTCACACTCACAAACACACACTCACTCTGACAAACACATTCTCTCACACTCACAAACACACACTCACACACACAAATATGCGCTGACACACACAAAAACATTCACACACACTTACACTCATAAACACACACGCTCACACTCACAAACATACACTCTCCCACTCACAAACACTCTCACACACACAAACACGCACTCACACACACAAACACACACTCTCACACACA
This sequence comes from Chiloscyllium plagiosum, assembly GCF_037043375.1. Taxonomy (NCBI): domain Eukaryota; kingdom Metazoa; phylum Chordata; class Chondrichthyes; order Orectolobiformes; family Hemiscylliidae; genus Chiloscyllium; species Chiloscyllium plagiosum. Next base: position 2,367,274 of record NW_028270169.1, read on the forward strand.
CCAACAGACACACTCACACACAGAAACACACACTCTCACACACACAAACACAGCCTCTCACACTCACAAACACACACTGAAGCACACTCACACACACAAACACACAAACACACACACAAACATGCACTCTCACACAAACACGCACTCTCACACACACAAACACACACTCCCACACACAAATATGCACTGACACACACAAAAACATACACACACACTTACACTCATAAACACACACGCTCACACTCACAAACATACACTCTCCCACTCACAAACACTCTCACACTCACAAACACGCACTCACACACACAAACACACACTCTCACACACACAAACAGACACACTCACACACAGAAACACACACTCTCACACTCACAAATACACACTCTCACACACAAGCATGCACTCTCACACAAACAAACACACACTCTCACACCAACACACTCTCACACACTCACAAACACACACTCTCACACTCACACACACTCTCACACACACAAGCACGCATTCACACTCACAAACACACACTCACACACACAAACAAGGACACTCACACAGACAAACACACATTCTCACACCAACACACTCTCTCGCACACACAAACACACACTCTCACACACACAAACACGCACTCACACACACAAACAATCACTCTCACACGCAAACACGAACTCTGACACTCACAAACACACACTCTCACACCAACACACTCTCTCACACTCACAAACACACAATCTCACACACACAACCACACACTCTCACATTCACAAATACACACTCTCACACACACAAACACACACTCACACACACAAACACACACACTCACACAAACACACACTCTCACACAAACACACTCTCTCACACACAAACACACACTCTCACACTGACAAGCACACACTCTCACAATCACAAACACACACACTCACACAAATACGCACTGACACACACAAAAACACACACACACACTTACACTCATAAACACACACGCTCACAATCACAAACACACACTCTCCCACTCACAAACACTGCCACACACACAAACACGCACTCTCACACTCACAAACACACACTCGCACACACAAACACACACTCCCACACACACAAGCACACACTCTTACGCTCACAAAGACATATTCTCACACTCACAAGCACACACTCTCTCACACACAAACATGCACACTCACACACAAACACACACTCTCACACTCACAAACACGTGCTCTCACACTCACAACACATACTCTCACACACATAAACACACACTTTCAGACTGATAAACACGCACTCTCACACTCATACACACTCACACACACACAACCATGCACTCTCACTCACAAACACGCACTCACACACACAAACACACACTCTCACACTCATAAACACACATACTCACACAGACAAACACACACTATCACACTCACAGACACACACTCACACACTCACAAACACACAATCTCACTCCAACACACTCTCTCACACTCACAAACACGCACTCAAACCAACACAAACACGCATTCACACACACAAACACACATTCTCACACTCATAAACACACATACTCACGCAGACAAACACACACTTTCACACACACAAACACACATTCTCACACTCATAAACACACATACTCACATAGACAAACACACACTATCACACTCACAGACACACACTCACACACTCACAAACACACACTCTCTCACACACACAAATACACCCCCCATACTCACAAACACACACTCTCACACTCACAAACACACACTCTCACACGGACAAACACTCACTCTCACACTCACAAACACACACTCTCACACGGACAAACACTCACTCTCACACTCACAAACACACCCTCACACACTCACAAACAGACACTCTCACACACAAACACACATTCTCACACACAGAAACACACACTCTCACACCAACATACTCTCTCACACTCACAAACACAAGTCTCACACACACAAACACATACTCTCACATACACACACACTCACACTGACAAACACACACTCTCACACTCACAAACACACACGCTCACACTCACAAACACACACTCTCCCATTCACAAACATCTCACACTCACAAACACACACTCTCACACTCAAAAACACACACTCACGCACACAAACGCACTCTCTCACACTCACAAACACACTAACACACACAAACAGGCACTCACACAAACACACACTCTCACACTCACAAACACACACTCTCCCATTCACAAACACACACTCACACACACAAACACACACTCTCACACTCACAAACACACACTCTCACACACTCACAAACACACACTCTCACACACTCAAAAGCACACTCTCACTCACACAAACACACACTCACACACACAAACAAGCACTCTCACACAAACACGCACTCTCACACACACAAACACACACTCTCACACAAACACACACTCACACACACAAACAAGCACTCTCACACAAACACGCACTCTCACACACACAAACACACACTCTCACACAAACACACACTCTCTCACACACAAACACACACTCACACACTCACACACTCACAAACACATTCTCACACTCACAAATACACGCTCTCACACTCACAAACATACACACTCACACACACTCTCACACACACAAACACACACTCGCACACATTAACACACACTCACACAAACACACTCTCTCACACACTAACACACACTCTCACACTGACAAGCACACACTCTCACAATCACAAACACACACTCACACACACAAATACGCACTGACACACACAAAAACACACACACACACGTACACTCATATACAAACAGCTCACACTCACAAACACACGCTCTCTCACTCACAAACACTCCCACACACACAAACACACGCTCTCTCACTCACAAACACTCCCACACACACAAACACACACTCTCACACTCACAAACACACACTCGCACACACAAACACACACTCTCACACTCACAATACACATTCTCACACACACAAACACGCACTCTCATGAACACAAACACACACTCTCACACTCATAAACACACACTCTCACACACACAAACACACAATCTCACGCCAACACACTCTCTCACACTCGCAAACACACACTCTAACAAGCACAAACACGCACTCACACACACAAACACACACTCTCACACTCATAAACACACATACTCACACAGACAAACACACAATATCACACTCACAGACACACACTCACAAACTCACAAACACACTCTCTCATACACACAAATACACATACTCACACACAGAAACATACACTCTCACACCAGCATACTCTCTCATACTCACAAACACACACTCTCACACTCACAAACACACTCTCACACACACAAACACACATTCTCACACAGAGAAACACTCTCTCTCACACCGACATACTCCCTCACACTCACAAACACACACTCTCACACTCACAAACACACACTCTCACACAGACATACTCACTCTCACACTCACAAACACACACTCACACACTCACAAACACACACTCTCACACATACAAACACACATTCTCTCACACAGAAACACACACTCTCACGCCAACATACTCTCTCACACTCACAAACACACAGTCTCACACTCACAAACACACACTCTCACATACACACACACTCACAATGACAAACACACACTCTCACACTGACAAACACACACTCTCACACATACAAACACACACAGAAACACACATGCTCACAAACACACACTCTCACACACACAAACACGCACTCACACGCACAAACACACACTCTCACACAAACACACACTCACACACAAACACACACTCTCACACACACAAACTGACACACTCACGCACAGAAACACACACTCACACACACAAACACACACTCTGACACACACACTCTCACACTCATAAACACACATGCTCACACTCACAAACATGCACTCTCCCATTCACAAACACTCTCACACACACAAACACACACTCTCACACTCACAAACACACACTCACACACACAAAAGCACTCTCTCACACTCACAAACACACACACACACAAAGACACACTCACACACACAAACACACACTCTGACACACACACACTCTCACACTCATAAACACACACACTCACACTCACAAACACACACTCTCCCATTCACAAACACTCTCACACATACAAACACACACTCACACTCACAGAAGCACTCTCTCACACTCACAAATACAAACTCACACACACAAACATGCACTCTCACACAAACACACACTCTCACACTCACAAACACACACTCTCCCATTGACAAACACTCTCACACACACTCTCACACTCACAAACACACACTCTCACACACACAAAAGCACACTCTCACACACACAAACACACACTCACACACAAACACGCACTATCACACAAACACGCACTCTCACACACACAAACACACACTCACACTCACAAACACACACTCACACACACAAACACGCACTCTCACACAAACACGCACTCACACACACAAACACACACTCTCACACAAACACACACTCTCACACACACAAGCACTCACTCTTAGGCTCACAAAGACATATTCTCACACTCACAAACATGCACTCTCACACAAACAAACGCACACTCTCACACTCACAAACACACACTCTCACACACAAAAGCACACACTCTTACGCTCACAAAGACATATTCTCACACTCACAAACACACACTCTCACACACTCAAACGCACACTCTCACACTCGCAAACACACACTCACACACACAAACAAGGACTCTCACACACAAACACACACTCTCACACAAACACACTCTCACACTCACAAATACACACTCTCACACACAAGCACACACTCTCACACACACAAACACACTCACACACACTCAAATACAAACTCTCACACTCGCAAACACACACTCTCACACACACAATCAAGGACTCACACACACAAAACACACACTCTCACACAAACACACTCTCACACTCACAAATACACACTCTTACACACAAGCACGCACTCCCACACACACAAACACACACTCTAACACACACAAACACACATTCTCACACACACAAAACACACACTCTTACACAAACAAACTTTCTCACACTCACAAATACACACTCTCACACACACAAGCATGCACTCTCACACACAGAAACACACACTCTCACACCAACACACTCTCTCACACTCACAAACACACACTCACACACACAAACACACACTCTCACAAACACACACTCTCTCACTCACAAACACACACTCTCACACTGACAAACACACACATTCACACTCACAAACACACAATCTGACACACACAAACACACACTCTTACGCTCACAAAGACATATTCTCACACTCACAAGCACACACTCTCACACACACAAACACGCACTCTCACACACACAAACACGCACTCTCACATGCACAAACACACTCTCTCACACTCACAAACACACACTCTCACACACAAACACACACTCGCACACAAACACACACTCTCACACACACAAACACACACTCTCACACACTCACAAACACACACTCTCACACACACAAAAGCACACTCTCACTCACACAAACACACACTCACACACACAAACAAGCACTCTCACACAAACACGCACTCTCACACACACAAACACACACTCTCACACAAACACACACTCACACACACAAACAAGCACTCACACAAACACGCACTCTCACACACACAAACACACACTCTCACACAAACACACACTCTCACACACACAAACACACACTCACACACTCACACACACATTCTCACACTCACAAATACACGCTCTCACACTCACAAACATACACACTCACACACACTCTCACACACACAAACACACACTCGCACACATAAACACACACTCACACAAACACACTCTCTCACACACTAACACACACTCTCACACTGACAAGCACACACTCTCACAATCACAAACACACACTCACACACACAAAAACACACACACACACGTACACTCATATACAAACACGCTCACACTCACAAACACACGCTCTCTCACTCACAAACACTCCCACACACACAAACACACGCTCTCTCACTCACAAACACTCCCACACACACAAACACGCACTCTCACACTCACAAACACACACTCGCACACACAAACACACACTCTCACACTCACAATACACATTCTCACACACACAAACACGCACTCTCACGAACACAAACACACACTCTCACACTCATAAACACACACTCTCACACACACAAAAACACAATCTCACGCCAACACACTCTCTCACATTCACAAACACACACTCTAACAAGCACAAACACGCACTCACACACACAAACACACACTCTCACACTCATAAACACACATACTCACACAGACAAACACACAATATCACACTCACAGACACACACTCACACACTCACAAACACACTCTCTCATACACACAAATACACATACTCACACACAGAAACATACACTCTCACACCAGCATACTCTCTCATACTCACAAACACACACTCTCACACTCACAAACACACACTCTCACACAGACATACTCTCTCTCACACTCACAAACACACACTCACACACTCACAAACACACACTCTCACACATACAAACACACATTCTCTCACACAGAAACACACACTCTCACGCCAACGTACTCTCTCACACTCACAAACACACAGTCTCACACTCACAAACACACACTCTCACATACACACACACTCACAATGACAAACACACACTCTCACACTGACAAACACACACTCTCACACATACAAACACACACAGAAACACACATGCTCACAAACACACACTCTCACACACACAAACACGCACTCACACGCACAAACACACACTCTCACACAAACACACACTCACACACAAACACACACTCTCACACACACAAACTGACACACTCACGCACAGAAACACACACACACACAAACACACACTCTGACACACACACTCTCACACTCATAAACACACATGCTCACACTCACAAACACGCACTCTCCCATTCACAAACACTCTCACACACACAAACACACACTCTCACACTCACAAACACACACTCACACACACAAAAGCACTCTCTCACACTCACAAACACACACACACACAAAGACACACTCACACATACAAACAGACACACACACACAGGAACACACACTCTCACACACACAAACACACACTCTGACACACACACACTCTCACACTCATAAACACACACACTCACACTCACAAACACACACTCTCCCATTCACAAACACTCTCACACATACAAACACACACTCACACTCACAGAAGCACTCTCTCACACTCACAAACACACACTCACACACACAAACATGCACTCTCACACAAACACACACTCTCACACTCACAAACACACACTCTCCCATTGACAAACACTCTCACACACACTCTCACACTCACAAACACACACTCTCACACACACAAAAGCACACTCTCACACACACAAACACACACTCACACACAAACACGCACTATCACACAAACACGCACTCTCACACACACAAACACACACTCACATTCACAAACACACACTCACACACACAAACACGCACTCTCACACAAACACGCACTCACACACACAAACACACACTCTCACACAAACACACACTCTCACACACACAAGCACTCACTCTTAGGCTCACAAAGACATATTCTCACACTCACAAACATGCACTCTCACACAAACAAACGCACACTCTCACACTCACAAACACACACTCTCACACACAAAAGCACACACTCTTACGCTCACAAAGACATATTCTCACACTCACAAACACACACTCTCACACACTCAAACGCACACTCTCACACTCGCAAACACACACTCTCACACACAAACAAGGACTCTCACACACAAACACACACTCTCACACAAACACACTCTCACACTCACAAATACACACTCTCACACACAAGCACACACTCTCACACACACAAACACACTCACACACACTCAAATACAAACTCTCACACTCGCAAACACACACTCTCACACACACAATCAAGGACTCACACACACAAAACACACACTCTCACACAAACACACTCTCACACTCACAAATACACACTCTTACACACAAGCACGCACTCCCACACACACAAACACACACTCTAACACACACAATCAAGGATTCTCACACACACAAAACACACACTCTTACACAAACAAACTTTCTCACACTCACAAATACACACTCTCACACACACAAGCATGCACTCTCACACACAGAAACACACACTCTCACACCAACACACTCTCTCACACTCACAAACACACACTCACACACACAAACACACACTCTCACAAAAACACACTCTCTCACTCACAAACACAAACTCTCTCACTCACAAACACACACTCTCACACTGACAAACACACACATTCACACTCACAAACACACAATCTGACACACACAAGCACACACTCTTACGCTCACAAAGACATATTCTCACACTCACAAGCACACACTCTCACACACACAAACACGCACTCTCACATGCACAAACACACTCTCTCACACTCACAAACACACACTCTCACACTCAAACACACACTCTCACACAAACACACACTCTCACACACACAAACACACACTCTCACACACTCACAAACACACACTCTCACACACACAAAAGCACACTCTCACTCACACAAACACACACTCACACACACAAACAAGCACTCTCACACAAACACGCACTCTCACACACACAAACACACACTCTCACACAAACACACACTCTCACACACACAAACACACACTCACACACTCACACACTCACAAACACATTCTCACACTCACAAATACACGCTCTCACACTCACAAACATACACACTCACACACACTCTCACACACACAAACACACACTCGCACACATAAACACACACTCACACAAACACACTCTCTCACACACTAACACACACTCTCACACTGACAAGCACACACTCTCACAATCACAAACACACACTCACACACACAAATACGCACTGACACACACAAAAACACACACACACACGTACACTCATATACAAACACGCTCACACTCACAAACACACAATCTGACACACACAAGCACACACTCTTACGCTCACAAAGACATATTCTCACACTCACAAGCACACATTCTCACACACACAAACACGCACTCTCACATGCACAAACACATTCTCTCACACTCACAAACACACACTCTCACACAAACACACTGTCTCACACTCACAAACACACACTCTCACTCTGACAAACACACTCTCTCACACTCACAAACACACACTCACACACACAAATATGCACTGATACACACAAAAACATACACACACACTTACACTCATAAACACACACGCTCACACTCACAAACACACTCTCCCACTCACAAACACACACTCTCACACACACAAACAGACACACTCACACACAGAAACACACACTCTCACACTCACAAACACACACTCTCACACACACAAAAGCACACTCATACACAAAAACACACAAACACGCACTCTCACACAAACACGCACTCTCACACACACACAAACACACACTCTCACACAAACACACACTCTCACACACACAAGCACACACTCTTAGGCTCACAAAGACATATTCTCACACTCACAAACACGCACTCTCACACAAACAAACACACGCTCGCACACTCACAAACACACACTCTCACACACAAAAGCACACACTCTTACGCTCACAAAGACATATTCTCACACAGACAAACACACACTCTCACACACTCAAACGCACACTCTCACACTCGCAAACACACACTCACACACACAAACAAGGACTCTCACACACACAAACACACACTCTCACACAAACACACTCACACTCACAAATACACACTCTCACACACAAGCACACACTCTCACACACACTAGCACACACTCTCACACACTCAAACGCACACTCTCACACTCGCAAACACACACTCTCACACTCACAAATACACACTCTCACACACACAAGCACACACTCTCACACACACACACTCTCACACTCACAAACACACACTCTCACACACAAACACACACTCTCACACAAACACACTCTCACACTCACAAATACACACTCTCACACACACAAGCACACACTCTCACACACAGAAACACACACTCTCACACCAACACACTCTACCTCACTCACAAACGCACACTCTCACAAAAACACACTCTCTCATACTCACAAATGCGCACTCTCACACTGACAAACACACACTCTCAATCTCACAAACACACACTCACACACATAAACACAGACTCTCACACAAACACACTTTCTCACACTCACAAATACACACTCTCACACACACAAGCACACACTCTCACACACAGAAACACACACTCTCACACCAACACACTCTCTCACACTCACAAACACACAATCTCACACACAAACACACACTCTCACACACAAACACACACTCTCACAAAAACACACTCTCTCACACTCACAAACACACACTCTCACACTGACAAACACACACATTCACACTCACAAACACACAATCTGACACACACAAGCACACACTCTTACGCTCACAAAGACATATTCTCACACTCACAAGCACACACTCTCACACACACAAACACGCACTCTCACATGCACAAACACACTCTCTCACACTCACACACTCTCACACACACAAACACGCACTCTCACATGCACAAACACACTCTCTCACACACAAACACACACTCTCACACAAACACACTCTCAACACTCACAAATACACACTCTCACACACAAGCATGCACTCTCACACACACAAACACACTCACACACACTCAAATACAAACTCTCACACTCGCAAACACACACTCTCACACACACAATCAAGGACTCACACACACAAAACATACACTCTCACACAAACACACTCTCACACTCACAAATACACACTCTCACACACAAGCACACACTCTCACACCAACATACTCTCTCACACTCACAAACACACAGTCTCACACTCACAAACACACACTCTCACATACACACACACTCACACTGACAAACACACACTCTCACACTCACAAACACACACGCTCACACTCACAAACACACACTCTCCCATTCACAAACATCTCACACTCACAAACACACACTCTCACACACAAACACACACTCTCACAAAAACACACTCTCTCACACTCACAAACACACACTCTCACACTGACAAACACACACATTCACACTCACAAACACACAATCTGACACACACAAGCACACACTCTTACGCTCGCAAAGACATATTCTCACACTCACAAGCACACACTCTCTCACACACAAACACGCACTCTCACATGCACAAACACACTCTCTCACACTCACAAACACACACTCTCACACAAACACACTGTCTCACACTCACAAACACACACTCACTCTGACAAACACATTCTCTCACACTCACAAACACACACTCACACACACAAATATGCGCTGACACACACAAAAACATTCACACACACTTACACTCATAAACACACACGCTCACACTCACAAACATACACTCTCCCACTCACAAACACTCTCACACACACAAACACGCACTCACACACACAAACACACACTCTCACACACACCAACAGACACACTCACACACAGAAACACACACTCTCACACACACAAACACAGCCTCTCACACTCACAAACACACACTGAAGCACACTCACACACACAAACACACAAACACACACACAAACATGCACTCTCACACAAACACGCACTCTCACACACACAAACACACACTCCCACACACAAATATGCACTGACACACACAAAAACATACACACACACTTACACTCATAAACACACACGCTCACACTCACAAACATACACTCTCCCACTCACAAACACTCTCACACTCACAAACACGCACTCACACACACAAACACACACTCTCACACACACAAACAGACACACTCACACACAGAAACACACACTCTCACACTCACAAATACACACTCTCACACACAAGCATGCACTCTCACACAAACAAACACACACTCTCACACCAACACACTCTCACACACTCACAAACACACACTCTCACACTCACACACACTCTCACACACACAAGCACGCATTCACACTCACAAACACACACTCACACACACAAACAAGGACACTCACACAGACAAACACACATTCTCACACCAACACACTCTCTCGCACACACAAACACACACTCTCACACACACAAACACGCACTCACACACACAAACAATCACTCTCACACGCAAACACGAACTCTGACACTCACAAACACACACTCTCACACCAACACACTCTCTCACACTCACAAACACACAATCTCACACACACAACCACACACTCTCACATTCACAAATACACACTCTCACACACACAAACACACACTCACACACACAAACACACACACTCACACAAACACACACTCTCACACAAACACACTCTCTCACACACAAACACACACTCTCACACTGACAAGCACACACTCTCACAATCACAAACACACACACTCACACAAATACGCACTGACACACACAAAAACACACACACACACTTACACTCATAAACACACACGCTCACAATCACAAACACACACTCTCCCACTCACAAACACTGCCACACACACAAACACGCACTCTCACACTCACAAACACACACTCGCACACACAAACACACACTCCCACACACACAAGCACACACTCTTACGCTCACAAAGACATATTCTCACACTCACAAGCACACACTCTCTCACACACAAACATGCACACTCACACACAAACACACACTCTCACACTCACAAACACGTGCTCTCACACTCACAACACATACTCTCACACACATAAACACACACTTTCAGACTGATAAACACGCACTCTCACACTCATACACACTCACACACACACAACCATGCACTCTCACTCACAAACACGCACTCACACACACAAACACACACTCTCACACTCATAAACACACATACTCACACAGACAAACACACACTATCACACTCACAGACACACACTCACACACTCACAAACACACAATCTCACTCCAACACACTCTCTCACACTCACAAACACGCACTCAAACCAACACAAACACGCATTCACACACACAAACACACATTCTCACACTCATAAACACACATACTCACGCAGACAAACACACACTTTCACACACACAAACACACATTCTCACACTCATAAACACACATACTCACATAGACAAACACACACTATCACACTCACAGACACACACTCACACACTCACAAACACACACTCTCTCACACACACAAATACACCCCCCATACTCACAAACACACACTCTCACACTCACAAACACACACTCTCACACGGACAAACACTCACTCTCACACTCACAAACACACACTCTCACACGGACAAACACTCACTCTCACACTCACAAACACACCCTCACACACTCACAAACAGACACTCTCACACACAAACACACATTCTCACACACAGAAACACACACTCTCACACCAACATACTCTCTCACACTCACAAACACAAGTCTCACACACACAAACACATACTCTCACATACACACACACTCACACTGACAAACACACACTCTCACACTCACAAACACACACGCTCACACTCACAAACACACACTCTCCCATTCACAAACATCTCACACTCACAAACACACACTCTCACACTCAAAAACACACACTCACGCACACAAACGCACTCTCTCACACTCACAAACACACTAACACACACAAACAGGCACTCACACAAACACACACTCTCACACTCACAAACACACACTCTCCCATTCACAAACACACACTCACACACACAAACACACACTCTCACACTCACAAACACACACTCTCACACACTCACAAACACACACTCTCACACACTCAAAAGCACACTCTCACTCACACAAACACACACTCACACACACAAACAAGCACTCTCACACAAACACGCACTCTCACACACACAAACACACACTCTCACACAAACACACACTCACACACACAAACAAGCACTCTCACACAAACACGCACTCTCACACACACAAACACACACTCTCACACAAACACACACTCTCTCACACACAAACACACACTCACACACTCACACACTCACAAACACATTCTCACACTCACAAATACACGCTCTCACACTCACAAACATACACACTCACACACACTCTCACACACACAAACACACACTCGCACACATTAACACACACTCACACAAACACACTCTCTCACACACTAACACACACTCTCACACTGACAAGCACACACTCTCACAATCACAAACACACACTCACACACACAAATACGCACTGACACACACAAAAACACACACACACACGTACACTCATATACAAACAGCTCACACTCACAAACACACGCTCTCTCACTCACAAACACTCCCACACACACAAACACACGCTCTCTCACTCACAAACACTCCCACACACACAAACACACACTCTCACACTCACAAACACACACTCGCACACACAAACACACACTCTCACACTCACAATACACATTCTCACACACACAAACACGCACTCTCATGAACACAAACACACACTCTCACACTCATAAACACACACTCTCACACACACAAACACACAATCTCACGCCAACACACTCTCTCACACTCGCAAACACACACTCTAACAAGCACAAACACGCACTCACACACACAAACACACACTCTCACACTCATAAACACACATACTCACACAGACAAACACACAATATCACACTCACAGACACACACTCACAAACTCACAAACACACTCTCTCATACACACAAATACACATACTCACACACAGAAACATACACTCTCACACCAGCATACTCTCTCATACTCACAAACACACACTCTCACACTCACAAACACACTCTCACACACACAAACACACATTCTCACACAGAGAAACACTCTCTCTCACACCGACATACTCCCTCACACTCACAAACACACACTCTCACACTCACAAACACACACTCTCACACAGACATACTCACTCTCACACTCACAAACACACACTCACACACTCACAAACACACACTCTCACACATACAAACACACATTCTCTCACACAGAAACACACACTCTCACGCCAACATACTCTCTCACACTCACAAACACACAGTCTCACACTCACAAACACACACTCTCACATACACACACACTCACAATGACAAACACACACTCTCACACTGACAAACACACACTCTCACACATACAAACACACACAGAAACACACATGCTCACAAACACACACTCTCACACACACAAACACGCACTCACACGCACAAACACACACTCTCACACAAACACACACTCACACACAAACACACACTCTCACACACACAAACTGACACACTCACGCACAGAAACACACACTCACACACACAAACACACACTCTGACACACACACTCTCACACTCATAAACACACATGCTCACACTCACAAACATGCACTCTCCCATTCACAAACACTCTCACACACACAAACACACACTCTCACACTCACAAACACACACTCACACACACAAAAGCACTCTCTCACACTCACAAACACACACACACACACAAAGACACACTCACACACACAAACACACACTCTGACACACACACACTCTCACACTCATAAACACACACACTCACACTCACAAACACACACTCTCCCATTCACAAACACTCTCACACATACAAACACACACTCACACTCACAGAAGCACTCTCTCACACTCACAAATACAAACTCACACACACAAACATGCACTCTCACACAAACACACACTCTCACACTCACAAACACACACTCTCCCATTGACAAACACTCTCACACACACTCTCACACTCACAAACACACACTCTCACACACACAAAAGCACACTCTCACACACACAAACACACACTCACACACAAACACGCACTATCACACAAACACGCACTCTCACACACACAAACACACACTCACACTCACAAACACACACTCACACACACAAACACGCACTCTCACACAAACACGCACTCACACACACAAACACACACTCTCACACAAACACACACTCTCACACACACAAGCACTCACTCTTAGGCTCACAAAGACATATTCTCACACTCACAAACATGCACTCTCACACAAACAAACGCACACTCTCACACTCACAAACACACACTCTCACACACAAAAGCACACACTCTTACGCTCACAAAGACATATTCTCACACTCACAAACACACACTCTCACACACTCAAACGCACACTCTCACACTCGCAAACACACACTCACACACACAAACAAGGACTCTCACACACAAACACACACTCTCACACAAACACACTCTCACACTCACAAATACACACTCTCACACACAAGCACACACTCTCACACACACAAACACACTCACACACACTCAAATACAAACTCTCACACTCGCAAACACACACTCTCACACACACAATCAAGGACTCACACACACAAAACACACACTCTCACACAAACACACTCTCACACTCACAAATACACACTCTTACACACAAGCACGCACTCCCACACACACAAACACACA
Organism: Chiloscyllium plagiosum; assembly: GCF_037043375.1. NCBI lineage: Eukaryota > Metazoa > Chordata > Chondrichthyes > Orectolobiformes > Hemiscylliidae > Chiloscyllium > Chiloscyllium plagiosum. The sequence goes on from NW_028270169.1 coordinate 2,383,881, forward strand.
CTCTAACACACACAAACACACATTCTCACACACACAAAACACACACTCTTACACAAACAAACTTTCTCACACTCACAAATACACACTCTCACACACACAAGCATGCACTCTCACACACAGAAACACACACTCTCACACCAACACACTCTCTCACACTCACAAACACACACTCACACACACAAACACACACTCTCACAAACACACACTCTCTCACTCACAAACACACACTCTCACACTGACAAACACACACATTCACACTCACAAACACACAATCTGACACACACAAACACACACTCTTACGCTCACAAAGACATATTCTCACACTCACAAGCACACACTCTCACACACACAAACACGCACTCTCACACACACAAACACGCACTCTCACATGCACAAACACACTCTCTCACACTCACAAACACACACTCTCACACACAAACACACACTCTCACACAAACACACACTCTCACACACACAAACACACACTCTCACACACTCACAAACACACACTCTCACACACACAAAAGCACACTCTCACTCACACAAACACACACTCACACACACAAACAAGCACTCTCACACAAACACGCACTCTCACACACACAAACACACACTCTCACACAAACACACACTCACACACACAAACAAGCACTCTCACACAAACACGCACTCTCACACACACAAACACACACTCTCACACAAACACACACTCTCACACACACAAACACACACTCACACACTCACACACACATTCTCACACTCACAAATACACGCTCTCACACTCACAAACATACACACTCACACACACTCTCACACACACAAACACACACTCGCACACATAAACACACACTCACACAAACACACTCTCTCACACACTAACACACACTCTCACACTGACAAGCACACACTCTCACAATCACAAACACACACTCACACACACAAAAACACACACACACACACGTACACTCATATACAAACACGCTCACACTCACAAACACACGCTCTCTCACTCACAAACACTCCCACACACACAAACACACGCTCTCTCACTCACAAACACTCCCACACACACAAACACGCACTCTCACACTCACAAACACACACTCGCACACACAAACACACACTCTCACACTCACAATACACATTCTCACACACACAAACACGCACTCTCACGAACACAAACACACACTCTCACACTCATAAACACACACTCTCACACACACAAAAACACAATCTCACGCCAACACACTCTCTCACATTCACAAACACACACTCTAACAAGCACAAACACGCACTCACACACACAAACACACACTCTCACACTCATAAACACACATACTCACACAGACAAACACACAATATCACACTCACAGACACACACTCACACACTCACAAACACACTCTCTCATACACACAAATACACATACTCACACACAGAAACATACACTCTCACACCAGCATACTCTCTCATACTCACAAACACACACTCTCACACTCACAAACACACACTCTCACACAGACATACTCTCTCTCACACTCACAAACACACACTCACACACTCACAAACACACACTCTCACACATACAAACACACATTCTCTCACACAGAAACACACACTCTCACGCCAACGTACTCTCTCACACTCACAAACACACAGTCTCACACTCACAAACACACACTCTCACATACACACACACTCACAATGACAAACACACACTCTCACACTGACAAACACACACTCTCACACATACAAACACACACAGAAACACACATGCTCACAAACACACACTCTCACACACACAAACACGCACTCACACGCACAAACACACACTCTCACACAAACACACACTCACACACAAACACACACTCTCACACACACAAACTGACACACTCACGCACAGAAACACACACACACACAAACACACACTCTGACACACACACTCTCACACTCATAAACACACATGCTCACACTCACAAACACGCACTCTCCCATTCACAAACACTCTCACACACACAAACACACACTCTCACACTCACAAACACACACTCACACACACAAAAGCACTCTCTCACACTCACAAACACACACACACACAAAGACACACTCACACATACAAACAGACACACACACACAGGAACACACACTCTCACACACACAAACACACACTCTGACACACACACACTCTCACACTCATAAACACACACACTCACACTCACAAACACACACTCTCCCATTCACAAACACTCTCACACATACAAACACACACTCACACTCACAGAAGCACTCTCTCACACTCACAAACACACACTCACACACACAAACATGCACTCTCACACAAACACACACTCTCACACTCACAAACACACACTCTCCCATTGACAAACACTCTCACACACACTCTCACACTCACAAACACACACTCTCACACACACAAAAGCACACTCTCACACACACAAACACACACTCACACACAAACACGCACTATCACACAAACACGCACTCTCACACACACAAACACACACTCACATTCACAAACACACACTCACACACACAAACACGCACTCTCACACAAACACGCACTCTCACACACACAAACACACACTCTCACACAAACACACACTCTCACACACACAAGCACTCACTCTTAGGCTCACAAAGACATATTCTCACACTCACAAACATGCACTCTCACACAAACAAACGCACACTCTCACACTCACAAACACACACTCTCACACACAAAAGCACACACTCTTACGCTCACAAAGACATATTCTCACACTCACAAACACACACTCTCACACACTCAAACGCACACTCTCACACTCGCAAACACACACTCTCACACACAAACAAGGACTCTCACACACAAACACACACTCTCACACAAACACACTCTCACACTCACAAATACACACTCTCACACACAAGCACACACTCTCACACACACAAACACACTCACACACACTCAAATACAAACTCTCACACTCGCAAACACACACTCTCACACACACAATCAAGGACTCACACACACAAAACACACACTCTCACACAAACACACTCTCACACTCACAAATACACACTCTTACACACAAGCACGCACTCCCACACACACAAACACACACTCTAACACACACAATCAAGGATTCTCACACACACAAAACACACACTCTTACACAAACAAACTTTCTCACACTCACAAATACACACTCTCACACACACAAGCATGCACTCTCACACACAGAAACACACACTCTCACACCAACACACTCTCTCACACTCACAAACACATACTCACACACACAAACACACACTCTCACAAAAACACACTCTCTCACTCACAAACACACACTCTCACACTGACAAACACACACATTCACACTCACAAACACACAATCTGACACACACAAACACACACTCTTACGCTCACAAAGACATATTCTCACACTCACAAGCACACACTCTCACACACACAAACACGCACTCTCACATGCACAAACACACTCTCTCACACTCACAAACACACACTCTCACACACAAACACACACTCTCACACAAACACACACTCTCACACACACAGACACACACCCTCACACACTCACAAACACACACTCTCACACACACAAAAGCACACTCTCACTCACACAAACACACACTCATACACACAAACAAGCACTCTCACACAAACACGCACTCTCACACACACAAACACACACTCTCACACAAACACACACTCACACACACAAACAAGCACTCTCACACAAACACGCACTCTCACACACACAAACACACACTCTCACACAAACACACACTCTCACACACACAAACACACACTTACACACTCACACACTCACAAACACATTCTCACACTCACAAATACACGCTCTCACACTCACAAACATACACACTCACACACACTCTCACACACACAAACACACACTCGCACACATAAACACACACTCACACAAACACACTCTCTCACACACTAACACACACTCTCACACTGACAAGCACACACTCTCACAATCACAAACACACACTCACACACACAAATACGCACTGACACACACAAAAACACACACACACGTACACTCATATACAAACACGCTCACACTCACAAACACACGCTCTCTCACTCACAAACACTCCCACACACACAAACACACGCTCTCTCACTCACAAACACTCCCACACACACAAACACGCACTCTCACACTCACAAACACACACTCGCACACACAAACACACACTCTCACACTCACAATACACATTCTCACACACACAAACACGCACTCTCATGAACACAAACACACACTCTCACACTCATAAACACACACTCTCACACACACAAACACACAATCTCACGCCAACACACTCTCTCACACTCACAAACACACACTCTAACAAGCACAAACACGCACTCACACACACAAACACACACTCTCACACTCATAAACACACATACTCACACAGACAAACACACAATATCACACTCACAGACACACACTCACACACTCACAAACACACTCTCTCATACACACAAATACACATACTCACACACAGAAACATACACTCTCACACCAGCATACTCTCTCATACTCACAAACACACACTCTCACACTCACAAACACACTCTCACACACATAAACACACATTCTCACACAGAGAAACACTCTCTCTCACACCGACATACTCCCTCACACTCACAAACACACACTCTCACACTCACAAACACACACTCTCACACAGACATACTCTCTCTCACACTCACAAACACACACTCACACACTCACAAACACACACTCTCACACATACAAACACACATTCTCTCACACAGAAACACACACTCTCACGCCAACATACTCTCTCACACTCACAAACACACAGTCTCACACTCACAAACACACACTCTCACATACACACACACTCACAATGACAAACACACACTCTCACACTGACAAACACACACTCTCACACATACAAACACACACAGAAACACACATGCTCACAAACACACACTCTCACACACACAAACACGCACTCACACGCACAAACACACACTCTCACACAAACACACACTCACACACAAACACACACTCTCACACACACAAACTGACACACTCACGCACAGAAACACACACTCACACACACAAACACACACTCTGACACACACACTCTCACACTCATAAACACACATGCTCACACTCACAAACACGCACTCTCCCATTCACAAACACTCTCACACACACAAACACACACTCTCACACTCACAAACACACACTCACACACACAAAAGCACTCTCTCACACTCACAAACACACACACACACAAAGACACACTCACACACACTCACACATACAAACAGACACACACACACAGAAACACACACTCTCACACTCATAAACACACACGCTCACACTCACAAACACACACTCTCCCATTCACAAACACTCTCACACATACAAACACACACTCACACTCACAGAAGCACTCTCTCACACTCACAAACACACACTCACACACACAAACATGCACTCTCACACAAACACACACTCTCACACTCACAAACACACACTCTCCCATTGACAAACACTCTCACACACACTCTCACACTCACAAACACACACTCTCACACACACAAACACACACTCACACACAAACACGCACTATCACACAAACACACACTCTCACACACACAAACACACACTCACACTCACAAACACACACTCACACACACAAACACGCACTCTCACACAAACACGCACTCTCACACACACAAACACACACTCTCACACAAACACACACTCTCACACACACAAGCACTCACTCTTAGGCTCACAAAGACATATTCTCACACTCACAAACATGCACTCTCACACAAACAAACGCACACTCTCACACTCACAAACACACACTCTCACACACAAAAGCACACACTCTTACGCTCACAAAGACATATTCTCACACTCACAAACGCACACTCTCACACTCGCAAACACACACTCACACACACAAACAAGGACTCTCACACACAAACACACACTCTCACACAAACACACTCTCACACTCACAAATACACACTCTTACACACAAGCACGCACTCCCACACACACAAACACACACTCTAACACACACAATCAAGGATTCTCACACACACAAAACACACACTCTTACACAAACAAACTTTCTCACACTCACAAATACACACTCTCACACACACAAGCATGCACTCTCACACACAGAAACACACACTCTCACACCAACACACTCTCTCACACTCACAAACACACACTCACACACACAAACACACACTCTCACAAAAACACACTCTCTTACTCACAAACACACACTCTCACACTGACAAACACACACATTCACACTCACAAACACACAATCTGACACACACAAGCACACACTCTTATGCTCACAAAGACATATTCTCACACTCACAAGCACACACTCTCTCACACACAAACACGTACTCTCACATGCACAAACACACTCTCTCACACTCACAAACACACACTCTCACACAAACACACTGTCTCACACTCACAAACACACATTCTCACTCTGACAAACACACTCTCTCACACTCACAAACACACACTCACACACACAAATATGCACTGACACACACAAAAACATACACACACACTTACACTCATAAACACACTCTCACACCAACACACTCTCTCACATTCACAAACACAGAATCTCACACACACAACCACACACTCTCACACTCACAAATACACACTCTCACACACACAAACACGCACTCACACACACAAACACACACACTCACACAAACACACACTCTCACACACACAACCACACACTCTCACACTCACAAATACACACTCTCACACACACAAACACGCACTCACGCACACAAACACAGACACTCACACAAACACACTCTCTCACACTCACAAACGCACACTCTCACACTGAAAAACACACACTCTCACACTCACAAACACACGCTCACACACACAACTACACACTGACACACACAAAAAACACTCTCAAACACACACGCACACAACTTAAACATTCACGCTCACACTCACAAATACACACTCTCCCACTCACAAACACTCTCACACGCACAAAAACGCACTCTCTCACTCACAAACACACTCTCTCACACACTCAAACGCACACTCTCACACTCGCAAACACACACTCTCACGCACACAAACAAGGACTCTCACACACACAAACACACACTCTCACACAAACACACTCTCTCACACTCACAAATACACACTCTCACACACACAAGCATGCACTCTCACACACACAAACACACACTCTCACACCAACACACGCTCTCACACTCACAAACACACACTCTCACACACAAACACACACACTCACACAAACACACCATCTCACACTCACAAACACACACTCTCACACTGACAAACACACATTCACACACTCACAAACACACATTCACACACAAAAACACGCACTCTTACACACAAACACACTCTCACACAAACACACTCTCTCACACTCACAAACACACTCTCCCACTCACAAACACTCTCACACCCACAAACACACACTCTCACAATCACAAATGCACACTCTCACACACACATAAGCACACTCTCGCACTCACAAACACACGCTCACACACACAACTACACACTGACACACACACAAAACACTCTCAAACACACACGCACACAACTTAAACATTCACGCTCACACTCACAAACACACACTCTCCCACTCACAAACACTCTCACACACACAAACACGCACTCTCTCACTCACAAACACACTCGCTCACACACTCAAATGCACACTCTCACACTCACAAACTGACACTCTCAAACACACACTCTCACACCAACACACTCTCTCACACTCACAAACACACACACTCTCACACATAAACACATACTCTCACACTCTCACACCAACACACTCTCTCACAGTCACAAACTCACACACTCACACACACAAACACACACTCTCACACAGAGAAACACTCTCTCTCACACCGACATACTCCCTCACACTCACAAACACACACTCTCACACTCACAAACACACACTCTCACACAGACATACTCTCTCTCACACTCACAAACACACACTCACACACTCACAAACACACACTCTCACACATACAAACACACATTCTCTCACACAGAAACACACACTCTCACGCCAACATACTCTCTCACACTCACAAACACACAGTCTCACACTCACAAACACACACTCTCACATACACACACACTCACAATGACAAACACACACTCTCACACTGACAAACACACACTCTCACACATACAAACACACACAGAAACACACATGCTCACAAACACACACTCTCACACACACAAACACGCACTCACACGCACAAACACACACTCTCACACAAACACACACTCACACAGAAACACACACTCTCACACACACAAACTGACACACTCACGCACAGAAACACACACTCACACACACAAACACACACTCTGACACACACACTCTCACACTCATAAACACACATGCTCACACTCACAAACACGCACTCTCCCATTCACAAACACTCTCACACACACAAACACACACTCTCACACTCACAAACACACACTCACACACACAAAAGCACTCTCTCACACTCACAAACACACACACACACAAAGACACACTCACACACACTCACACATACAAACAGACACACACACACAGAAACACACACTCTCACACTCATAAACACACACGCTCACACTCACAAACACACACTCTCCCATTCACAAACACTCTCACACATACAAACACACACTCACACTCACAGAAGCACTCTCTCACACTCACAAACACACACTCACACACACAAACATGCACTCTCACACAAACACACACTCTCACACTCACAAACACACACTCTCCCATTGACAAACACTCTCACACACACTCTCACACTCACAAACACACACTCTCACACACACAAACACACACTCACACACAAACACGCACTATCACACAAACACGCACTCTCACACACACAAACACACACTCACACTCACAAACACACACTCACACACACAAACACGCACTCTCACACAAACACGCACTCTCACACACACAAACACACACTCTCACACAAACACACACTCTCACACACACAAGCACTCACTCTTAGGCTCACAAAGACATATTCTCACACTCACAAACATGCACTCTCACACAAACAAACGCACACTCTCACACTCACAAACACACACTCTCACACACAAAAGCACACACTCTTACGCTCACAAAGACATATTCTCACACTCACAAACGCACACTCTCACACTCGCAAACACACACTCACACACACAAACAAGGACTCTCACACACAAACACACACTCTCACACAAACACACTCTCACACTCACAAATACACACTCTCACACACAAGCACGCACTCTCACACACACAAACACACTCACACACACTCAAATACAAACTCTCACACTCGCAAACACACACTCTCACACACACAATCAAGGGCTCACACACACAAAACACACACTCTCACACAAACACACTCTCACACTCACAAATACACACTCTTACACACAAGCACGCACTCCCACACACACAAACACACACTCTAACACACACAATCAAGGATTCTCACACACACAAAACACACACTCTTACACAAACAAACTTTCTCACACTCACAAATACACACTCTCACACACACAAGCATGCACTCTTACACACAGAAACACACACTCTCACACCAACACACTCTCTCACACTCACAAACACACACTCACACACACAAACACACACTCTCACAAAAACACACTCTCTCACTCACAAACACACACTCTCACACTGACAAACACACACATTCACACTCACAAACACACAATCTGACACACACAAGCACACACTCTTACGCTCACAAAGACATATTCTCACACTCACAAGCACACACTCTCTCACACACAAACACGTACTCTCACATGCACAAACACACTCTCTCACACTCACAAACACACACTCTCACACAAACACACTGTCTCACACTCACAAACACACATTCTCACTCTGACAAACACACTCTCTCACACTCACAAACACACACTCACACACACAAATATGCACTGACACACACAAAAACATACACACACACTTACACTCATAAACACACTCTCACACCAACACACTCTCTCACATTCACAAACACAGAATCTCACACACACAACCACACACTCTCACACTCACAAATACACACTCTCACTCACACAAACACACTCTCTCACACTCACAAACGCACACTCTCACACTGAAAAACACACACTCTCACACTCACAAACACACGCTCACACACACAACTACACACTGACACACACAAAAAACACTCTCAAACACACACGCACACAACTTAAACATTCACGCTCACACTCACAAATACACACTCTCCCACTCACAAACACTCTCACACGCACAAAAACGCACTCTCTCACTCACAAACACACTCTCTCACACACTCAAACGCACACTCTCACACTCGCAAACACACACTCTCACGCACACAAACAAGGACTCTCACACACACAAACACACACTCTCACACAAACACACTCTCTCACACTCACAAATACACACTCTCACACACACAAGCATGCACTCTCACACACACAAACACACACTCTCACACCAACACACGCTCTCACACTCACAAACACACACTCTCACACACAAACACACACACTCACACAAACACACCATCTCACACTCACAAACACACACTCTCACACTGACAAACACACATTCACACACTCACAAACACACATTCACACACAAAAACACGCACTCTTACACACAAACACACTCTCACACAAACACACTCTCTCACACTCACAAACACACTCTCCCACTCACAAACACTCTCACACCCACAAACACACACTCTCACAATCACAAATGCACACTCTCACACACACATAAGCACACTCTCGCACTCACAAACACACGCTCACACACACAACTACACACTGACACACACACAAAACACTCTCAAACACACACGCACACAACTTAAACATTCACGCTCACACTCACAAACACACACTCTCCCACTCACAAACACTCTCACACACACAAACACGCACTCTCTCACTCACAAACACACTCGCTCACACACTCAAATGCACACTCTCACACTCACAAACTGACACTCTCAAACACACACTCTCACACCAACACACTCTCTCACACTCACAAACACACACACTCTCACACATAAACACATACTCTCACACTCTCACACCAACACACTCTCTCACAGTCACAAACTCACACACTCACACACACAAACACACACTCTCACATAAACACACTCTCTCACACTCACAAACACACACTCTCACACTGACAAACACGCACTCTCTCACTCACAAACACACACGCTCCCACACTCAAATGCACACTCTCACACTCACAAACACACACTCTCACACACACAAACACACACTCTCACACCAACACACGCTCTCACACTCACAAACACACACTCTCACACACAAACACACACTCTCACACTCTCACACTAACACACTCTCTCACACTCACAAACACACACTCTCACACTGACAAACACACATTCTCACACTCACAAACACACATTCACACACAAAAACACGCACTCTCACACACAAACACACTCTCACACAAACACACTCTCTCACACTCACAAACACACTCTCCCACTCACAAACACTCTCACACCCACAAACACGCACTCTCACAATCACAAATGCACACTCTCACACACACAAAAGCACACTCTCGCACTCACAAACACACGCTCACACACACAACTACACACTGATTTACACAAAAAACACTCTCAAACACACACGCACACAACTTAAACATTCACGCTCACACTCACAAACACACACTCTCCCACTCACAAACACTCTCACACACACAAACACGCACTCTCTCACTCACAAACACACTCGCTCACACATTCAAATGCACACTCTCACACTCACAAACACACACCCTCTCACACACACAAACACACACTCTCACACCAACACACTCTCTCACACTCACAAACACACACTCTCTCACACGCAAACACACACTCTCACACTCTGACACCAACGCACTCTCTCACACTCACAAACACACACTCACACACACAAACACACACTCTCACACAAACACACTCTCTCACACTCACAAACACACACTCTCACACTGACAAACACGCACTCTCTCACTCACAAACACACTCGCTCACACACTCAAATGCACACTCTCACACTCACAAACACACACTCTCACACACACACAAACACACACTCTCACACCAACACACTCTCTCACACTCACAAACACGCACTCTCACACACAAACACACTCTCACACAAACACACTCTCTCCCACTCACAAACACACTCTCCCACTCACAAACACTCTCACACCCACAAACACGCACTCTCACACTCACAGATATACACTCTCACACACACAAAAGCACATTCTAGCACTCACAAACACACACACACAAACACGCACTCTCACACAAACACACACTCTCCCATTCACAAACACTGTCACATTCACAAACACACACTCTTACACTCATAAACACACACTCTCACACACACACAAACACATACTCTCACACCAACACACTCTCTCACACTCACAAACACACACTCTCTCAAATGCACACTCTCACACACACACAAACACGCACTCACAGACACAAACACACACTCTCACACAAACACACTCTCTCACACTCACAAACACACACTCATACACAAGCACGCACTCTCACACACACAAACACACACTCTCACACAAACGCACTCACACACACTCACAAACACACACTCTCTCACACACAAACACACACTCGCACACAAAAACACACACACTCACACAAACACACTCACAAGCAAACACACACTCTCACACTCACACACGCTCACACACACAAATACGCACAGACACACACAAAAACACACACACACTTACACTCATAAACACACATGCTCACACTCACAAACACACACTCTCCCAATCACAAACACACTCACACACACAAACAAGCACTCTCACACTCACACACACAAACACACACTCTCACGCAAACACACACTCTCACACTCACAAACACACACTCTCACACATACAAGCACACACTCTTACGCTCACAAAAACATATTCTCACACTCACAAGCACACACTCTCACACACACAAACATGCACTCTCATGCAAACACATTCTCACACTCACAAATACACACTCACACACACAAAAGCACACTCTCGCACACACAAACACACACTCACACACACAAACACGCACTCTCACACAAACACGCACTCTCACACACACAAACACAGACTCTCACACAAACACACACTCTCACACACAAACTCACACACTCACACTTGCAAACACATACTCTCACAAACAAACAAGGACTCTCACACATACAAAACACACACTCTCACACAAACACACTCACAAGCAAACACACACTCTCACACTCACACACGCTCACACACACAAATAAGCACAGACACACACAAAAACACTCACACTCACAAACACACACTCTCCCAATCACAAACACACTCACACACACAAACAAGCACTCTCACACTCACACACACAAACACACACTCTCACGCAAACACACACTCTCACACTCACAAACACACACTCTCACACACACAAGCACACACTATTACGCTCACAAAAACATATTCTCACACTCACAAGCACACACTCTCACACACACAAACATGCACTCTCACGCAAACACACTCACACTCACAAATACACACTCACACGCACAAAAGCACACTCTCGCACACACAAACACGCACTCACACACACAAACACGCACTCTCACACACACAAACACAACTCTCACACAAACACACACTCTCACACACAAACTCACACACTCACACTCGCAAACACATACTCTCACAAACAAACAAGGACTCTCACACATACAAAACACACACTCTCACACAAACAGACTCTCTCACACTCACAAATACACACTCTCACATATACAAGCATGCACTCTCACACTCACAAAAACGCACTCTCTCACTCACAAACACACTCACTCACACACTCAAACGCGCACATTCACACTCTCACACACACAAACAAGGTCTCTCACACTCACAAATACACACTCTCACACACACAAGCACGCACTCTCACACACACAAACACACTCTCACACTCAAATGCACACTCTCAAACACAAACTCACACACTCACACTCACAAACACACACTCACACACACAAACTCACACACTCACACTCGCAAACACACACTCACACACAAACAAGGACTCTCACACACACAAACACACACTCTCACACAAACACACTCTCTCACACTCACAAATACACACTCTCACACACACAAGCCCGCACTCTCACACTCACAAACACACACTCTCACACTCAAATGCACACTCTCACACTCGCAAACACACACTCTCAAACACACAAACAAGCACGCATTCTCACACACACAAACACACACTCTCACACCAACACACTCTCTCACACTCACAAATACACACTTTCACACAAACAAGCACGCACTCTCACACACACAAACACACACTCTCACACCAACACACTCTCTCACATTCACAACCACACACTCTCAAGATGGAAGGATACACTAATACAGTGAGATACAGAAGGCGGAAGGATACACTAATACAGTGAGATACAGAAAGTGGAAGGTTACGCTAATACAGATAGATACAGAAGTTGAAAGTTGGAAGGGTACACAAATACAGTGAGGTACAGAAGGTGGAAGGTAGAACGGTACGCTACTACAGTGAGATACAGAAGGAGGAAGGTGGAAGGATACGCTAATACAGTGAGATACAGAAGGTGGAAGGTGGAAGGTGGAAGGATACACAAATACAGTGAGATACAGAAGGTGGAAGGTGGAAGGTTACACTAATGCAGTGTGATACAGACAGTGGAAGGTGGAAGGATACACCAATACAGTGAGATACAGAAGGTGGTAGGTGGAAGCATACGCTAACACAGTGAGATACAGAAGGCAGGAGGATACACTAATACAGTGAGATACAGAAAGTGGAAGGTCCAAGGTTACGCTAATACAGTGAGGTACAGAAGGTGGAAGGATACACTGATACAGTGTGATACAGAAGGTGGAAGGATACACTAACACAGTGAGATATAGAAGGTGGAAGGTGGAAGGATACGCTAATACAGTGAGATACAGACGGTGGAAGGTAGAAGGATACACTAATAAAGTGAGATACAGAAGGTGGAAGGATACACTAATACAGTGAGATACAGAAGGTGGAAGGATACACTAACACAGTGAGATATAGAAGGTGGAAGGTGGAAGGATACGCTAATACAGTGAGATACCGAAGGTGGAAGGTTGAAGGATACTCTAATACAGTGTGATACAGACGGTGGAAGTTGGAAGGACACACCAATAGACTGAGATACAGACGGCGGAAGGATACACAAATACAGTGAGATACAGAAGATGAAACTTGGAATCAAACACTAATACAGTGAGGTACAGAAGGTGGAAGGATACACTAATACAGTGAGATACAGAAGGTGGTAGGTGGAAGGATACGCTAAAACAGTGAGATACAGAAGGTAGAAGGTGGAAGGATACACTATTACAGTGAGATACAGAAGGCGGAAGGATACACTTATGCAGTGAGATATAGAAGGTGGAAGGTGGAAGGATACACTAATAGTGAAATACAGAAGGTGGAAAGTGGAAGGATACGCTAATACATTGAGATAAGAAGGTGGAAGGTAGAAGGATACACTATTACAGTGAGATCTAGAAGGTGGAAGGTGGAGGGATACGCTAAAACAGTGAGATACAGAAGGTGGAAGTATACGCTAATACAGTGATATACAGAACGTGGAAGTATACGCTAATACAGTGAGATACAGAAGGTGGAAAGTGGAAGGATACGCTAATACATTGAGATACAGAAGGTGGAAGGTAGAAGGATACACTATTACAGTGAGATACAGAAGACGGAAGATACACTTATGCAGTGAGATATAGAAGGTGGAAGGTGGAAGGATACGCTAATACAGTGAGATATAGAAGGTGGAAGATAGAAGGATACACTATTACAGTGAGATATAGAAGGTGGAAGGTGGAAGGATACGCTAATACAGTGAGATACAGAAGGTCGAAGGTGGAAGGATAAACTAAGACAGCGTGATACAGACGTTGGAGTTTGAAGGATATACTAATGCAGTGAGATACAGAAGGTGGAATGTGGAAGATAGAAGGATACACTATTACAGTGAGATATAGAAGGTGGAAGGTGGAAGGATACGCTAATACAGTGAGATACAGAAGGTCGAAGGTGGAAGGATAAACTAAGACAGCGTGATACAGACGTTGGAGTTTGAAGGATATACTAATACAGTGAGATACAGAAGGTGGAAGGTGGAAGGATACACTAATACAGTGAGATACAGAAGACGGAAGATACACTTATGCAGTGAGATATAGAAGGTGGAAGGTGGGGAAGGTTACGCTAATACAGTGAGATAGAGAAGGTGGAAAGTGGAAGGATACGCTAATTCATTGAGATACAGAAGGTGGAAGATAGAAGGATACACTATTACAGTGAGTTATAGAAGGTGGAAGGTGGAAGGATACGCTAAAACAGTGAGATACAGAAGGTGTAAGTATACACTAATACAGTGAGATACAGAAGGTGGAAGGTGGAAGGATACACTAATACAGGGAGATACAGAAGGTGGAAGGTGGAAGGATACACCAATACAGTGAGATACGGAAGGTGGAAGGTGTAAGGATACACTAATACAGTGAGATACGGAAGGTGGAAGGTGTAAGGATACACTAATACAGTGAGATACGGAAGGTGGAAGGTGGAACGATACACTAATACAGTGAGATACAGAAGGTGGAAGGGGGCAGGATATACTAATACAGTGACATACAGAAGGTGGAAGGTGGAAGGATACGCTAGTACAGTGAGACACAGAAGGTGGAAGGTGGAAGGATACACAAATGCAGTGAGCTACAGAAGGTCGAAGGTGTAACGATACACTAATACAGTGATATACAGAAGGTAGAAGATGGAAGGTTACACTAATACAGTGATATACAGAAGGTGGAAGATGGAAGGATACGCTAATACAGTGAGATACAGAAGGTGGAAGGTGGAAGCATACGCTAATACAGTGAGATACAGAAGGTGGAATGTGGAAGGATACACTATTACAGTGAGATACAAAAGGCGGAAGGATACACTTATGCAGTGAGATATAGAAGGTGGAAGGATACGTTAATACAGTGAGATACAGAAGGTGGAAGGTTGAAGGATACACTAATACAGTGTGATACTGACGGTGGAAGGTGGAAGTATACACCAATACAGTGAGAGACAGAAGGCGGAAGGATACACTAATACAGTGTGATACAGATGGTGGAAGTTGGAAGGACACACCAATACAGTGAGATACAGAAGGCGGAATGATATACTAATACAGTGAGATACAGAAAGTGGAAGGTGGAAGGTTATGTTAATACAGTGAGACACAGAAGGCAGAAGGTGGAAGGATACACTAATACAGTGAGGTACAGAAGGTGGTAGGTGGAAGGAGACGCTAAAACAGTGAGATACAGTAGGCGGAAGGATACACTTATGCCGTGAGATACAGAAGGTTGAAAGTAGAAGGATACGCTAATACAGTGAGATACAGAAGGTGGAAGGATACACTAATACAGTGAGATACAGAACGTGGAAGTATACGCTAATACAGTGAGATACAGAAGGTGGAAGGTGGACAGATACACAAATGCAGTGAGATATAGAAGATGGAAGGATACACTAATACAGTGAGATACAGAAGGTGGAAAGTGGAAGGATACGCTAATACATTGAGATACAGAAGGTGGTAGGTAGAAGGATACACTAATACAGTGAGATATAGAAGGTGGAAGGTGGAAAGATACGCTAAAACAGTGAGATACAGAAGGTGGAAGTATACGCTAATACAGTGAGATACAGAAGGTCGAAGGTGGAAGGATACACTAACACAGTGAGATACAGAAGGTGGAAGATGGAAGGATACACTAATACACTGAGATGCAAAAGGTGGAAGGTGGAAGCATATGCTAATACAGTGAGACACAGAAGGTGGATGGTGGAAGCATACGCTAATACAGTGAGATACAGAAGGTGGAAGGATACACTAATACAGTGAGATACAGAACGTGGAAGTATACGCTAATACAGTGAGATACAGAAGGTGGAAGGTGGAAGGATACACTAATACAGTGAGGTACAGAAGGTGGAACAATACACGAATGCAGTGAGATACAGAAGGTGGAAGGATACACTGATACAGTGTGATACAGACGGTGGAAGGTGGCAGGATACACTAATAAAGTGAGATACAGAAGGTGGAAGGATACACTCATACAGTGAGACACAGAAGGTGGAAGGATCCACTAAGCCAGTGTGAAACAGAAGGTGGAAGGTGGAAGCATACACTATTAAAGTGAGATACAGAAGGTGGAAGGTGGTAGGATACACTAATAAAGTGAGATACAGAAGGTGGAATCATACGCTAATACAGTGAGATACAGAAGGTGGAAGGTGGAAGGATACACTATTACAGTGAGATACAGAAGGTGGAAGGATACGCTAATACAGTGAGATACAGAAGGTGGAAGGTTGAAGGATACACTAATACAGTGTGATACAGACGGTGGAAGGTGGAAGTATACACCAATACAGGTGAGAGACAGAAGGCGGAAGGATACACTAATACAGTGAGATACAGAAGGTGGAAGGATACACTAATACAGTGAGATACAGAACGTTGAAGTATACGCTAATACAGTGAGATACAGAAGGTGGAAGGTGGACGGATACACTAATACAGTGAGATATAGAAGATGGAAGGATACACTAATACAGTGAGATACAGAAGGTGGAAAGTGGAAGGATACGCTAATACATTGAGATACAGAAGGTGTAAGGTAGAAGGATACACTAATACAGTGTGATACAGACGGTGGAAGGTGGAAGTATACACCAATACAGTGAGAGACAGAAGGCGGAAGGATACACTAATACAGTGAGATACAGAAGGTGGAAGGATACGCTAATACAGTGAGAGACAGAAGGTGGAAGGTTGAAGGATACACTAATACAGTGTGATACAGACGGTGGAAGGTGGACGTATACACCAATACAGTGAGAGACAGAAGGCGGAACGATACACTAATACAGTGAGATACAGAAGGTGGAAGGATACACTAATACAGTGAGATACAGAACGTGGAAGTATACGCTAATACAGTGAGAGACAGAAGGTGGAAGGTGGACGGATACACAAATACAGTGAGATATAGAAGATGGAAGGATACACTAATACAGTGAGATATAGAAGCTGGAAGGTGGAAAGATACGCTAAAAAAGTGAGATACAGAAGGTGGAAGTATACGCTAATACAGTGAGATACAGAAGGTCGAAGGTGGAAGGATACACTAACACAGTGAGATACAGAAGGTGGAAGATGGAAGGATACACTAATACAGTGAGATACAGAAGGTGGAAGGTGGAAGCATATGCTAATACAGTGAGACACAGACGGTGGAAGGTGGAAGGATACACTAATACAGTGAGATACAGAAGGTGGAAGGTGGAAGGATACACTAATACAGTGGGGTACAGAAGGTGGAACGATACACTAATGCAGTGAGATACAGAAGGTGGAAGGATACACTAATACAGTGTGATACAGACGGTGGAACGTGGTAGGATACACTAATAAAGTGAGATACAGAAGGTGGTAGGATACACAAATACAGTGAGATATAGAAGGTGGAAGGTGGAAAGATACGCTAAAACAGTGAGATACAGAAGGTGGAAGTATACGCTAATACAGTGAGATACAGAAGGTCGAAGGTGGAAGGATACACTAACACAGTGAGATACAGAAGGTGGAAGAAGGAAGGATACACTAATACAGTGAGATACAGAAGGTGGAAGGTGGAAGCATATGCTAATACAGTGAGACACCGACGGTGAAAGGTGGAATGATACACTAATACAGTGAAACATAGAAGGTGGGAGGTGGAAGCATACGCCAATACAGTGAGACATAGAAGGTGGAAGGTGGAAGCATACGCTAATACAGTGAGATACAGAAGGTGGAAGGTGGAAGGATACACAAATAAAGTGAGATACAGAAGGTGGAAGGATACACTCATACAGTGAGATACAGAAGGTGGAAGGTGGAAGGATACACAAATAGAGTGAGATACAGAAGGTGGAAGGATACGCTAATACAGTGAGACACAGAAGGTGGAAGGATACACTAATCCAGTGTGATACAGAAGGTGGAAGGTGGAAGCATACACTATTACAGTGAGATACAGAAGGTGGAAGGATACACTAATACAGTGAGATACAGAACGTTGAAGTATACGCTAATACAGTGAGATACAGAAGGTGGAAGGTGGACGGATACACTAATACAGTGAGATATAGAAGATGGAAGGATACACTAATACAGTGAGATACAGAAGGTGGAAAGTGGAAGGATACGCTAATACATTGAGATACAGAAGGTGTAAGGTAGAAGGATACACTAATACAGTGTGATACAGACGGTGGAAGGTGGAAGTATACACCAATACAGTGAGAGACAGAAGGCGGAAGGATACACTAATACAGTGAGATACAGAAGGTGGAAGGATACGCTAATACAGTGAGAGACAGAAGGTGGAAGGTTGAAGGATACACTAATACAGTGTGATACAGACGGTGGAAGGTGGACGTATACACCAATACAGTGAGAGACAGAAGGCGGAACGATACACTAATACAGTGAGATACAGAAGGTGGAAGGATACACTAATACAGTGAGATACAGAACGTGGAAGTATACGCTAATACAGTGAGAGACAGAAGGTGGAAGGTGGACGGATACACAAATACAGTGAGATATAGAAGATGGAAGGATACACTAATACAGTGAGATATAGAAGCTGGAAGGTGGAAAGATACGCTAAAAAAGTGAGATACAGAAGGTGGAAGTATACGCTAATACAGTGAGATACAGAAGGTCGAAGGTGGAAGGATACACTAACACAGTGAGATACAGAAGGTGGAAGATGGAAGGATACACTAATACAGTGAGATACAGAAGGTGGAAGGTGGAAGCATATGCTAATACAGTGAGACACAGACGGTGGAAGGTGGAAGGATACACTAATACAGTGAGATACAGAAGGTGGAAGGTGGAAGGATACACTAATACAGTGGGGTACAGAAGGTGGAACGATACACTAATGCAGTGAGATACAGAAGGTGGAAGGATACACTAATACAGTGTGATACAGACGGTGGAACGTGGTAGGATACACTAATAAAGTGAGATACAGAAGGTGGTAGGATACACAAATACAGTGAGATATAGAAGGTGGAAGGTGGAAAGATACGCTAAAACAGTGAGATACAGAAGGTGGAAGTATACGCTAATACAGTGAGATACAGAAGGTCGAAGGTGGAAGGATACACTAACACAGTGAGATACAGAAGGTGGAAGAAGGAAGGATACACTAATACAGTGAGATACAGAAGGTGGAAGGTGGAAGCATATGCTAATACAGTGAGACACCGACGGTGAAAGGTGGAATGATACACTAATACAGTGAAACATAGAAGGTGGGAGGTGGAAGCATACGCCAATACAGTGAGACATAGAAGGTGGAAGGTGGAAGCATACGCTAATACAGTGAGATACAGAAGGTGGAAGGTGGAAGGATACACAAATAAAGTGAGATACAGAAGGTGGAAGGATACACTCATACAGTGAGATACAGAAGGTGGAAGGTGGAAGGATACACAAATAGAGTGAGATACAGAAGGTGGAAGGATACGCTAATACAGTGAGACACAGAAGGTGGAAGGATACACTAATCCAGTGTGATACAGAAGGTGGAAGGTGGAAGCATACACTATTACAGTGAGATACAGAAGGTGGAAGGATACACTAATACAGTGAGATACAGAAGGCGGAAGAATACACTAATACAGTGAGATACAGAAGGTGGAAGGATACGCTAATACAATGAAATACGGAAGGTGGAAGGATACGCTAATACAGTGAGATACAGAAGGTGGAAGGTGGAAGGATACACTAATACAGTGAGATACAGAAGGTGGAAGGTGGACGGATACACAAATACAGTGAGATATAGAAGATGGAAGGATAAACTAATACAGTGAGATATAGAAGCTGGAAGGTGGAAAGATACGCTAAAACAGTGAGATACAGAAGGTGGAAGTATACGCTAATACAGTGAGATACAGAAGGTCGAAGGTGGAAGGATACACTAACACAGTGAGATACAGAAGGTGGAAGAAGGAAGGATACACTAATACAGTGAGATACAGAAGGTGGAAGGTGGAAGCATATGCTAATACAGTGAGACACCGACGGTGAAAGGTGGAATGATACACTAATACAGTGAGACATAGAAGGTGGGAGGTGGAAGCATACGCCAATACAGTGAGACATAGAAGGTGGAAGGTGGAAGCATACGCTAATACAGTGAGATACAGAAGGTGGAAGGTGGAAGGATACACAAATAAAGTGAGATACAGAAGGTGGTAGGATACACTCATACAGTGAGATACAGAAGGTGGAAGGTGGAAGGATACACAAATACAGTGAGATACAGAAGGTGGAAGGATACACCTATACCGTGAAATACAGAAGGTGAAAGTAAGAAGGATACGCTAATACAGTGAGACACAGAAGGTGGAAGGATACACTAATCCAGTGTGATACAGAAGGTGGAAGTTGGAAGCATACACTATTACAGTGAGATACAGAAGGTGGAAGGATACACTAATACAGTGAGATACAGAAGGTGGAAGGTTGAAGGATACACTAATACAGTGTGATACAGACGGTGGAAGGTGGTAGGATACACTAATAAAGTGAGATACAGTAGGTGGAAGGTGGAAGGATACACTAATACAGTGTGATATAGACGGTGGAAGTTGGAAGGATACACCAATACAGTGAGAGACAGAAGGCGGAAGGATACACTAATGCAGTGAGATACAGAAGGTGGAAGGTTGAAGGATACGCTAATACAGTGAAAGACAGAAGGTGGAAGGTGAAAGGATACACTAATGCAGTGTGATACAGACGGTGGAAGGTGGTAGGATACACTAATAAAGTGAGATACAGTAGGTGGAAGGTGGAAGGATACACTAATACAGTGTGATATAGACGGTGGAAGTTGGAAGGATACACCAATACAGTGAGAGACAGAAGGCGGAAGGATACACTAATGCAGTGAGATACAGAAGGTGGAAGGTTGAAGGATACACTAATACAGTGAAAGACAGAAGGTGGAAGGTGAAAGGATACACTAATGCAGTGTGATACAGACGGTGGAAGGTGGTAGGATACACTAATAAAGTGAGATACAGTAGGTGGAAGGTGGAAGGATACACTAATACAGTGAGATACAGAAGGTGGAAGGATACACTAATACAGTGTGATACAGACGGTGGAAGGATACACTAATACAGTGTGATACAGACGGTGGAAGGTGGAAGGATACACTAATAAAGTGAGATACAGTAGGTGGAAGGTGGAAGGATACACTAATACAGTGAGATACAGAAGGTGGAAGGATATGCTAATACAGTGAGATACAGAAGGTGGAAGGTTGAAGGATACACTAATACAGTGTGATACAGACGGTGGAAGTTGGAAGGATACACCAATACAGTGAGAGACAGAAGGCGGAAGGATACACTAATACAGTGAGATACAGAAGGTGGAATGTGGAAGGATACACTAATGCAGTGAGATACAGAAGGTGGAAGGTTGAAGGATGCACTAATACAGTGTGATACAGACGGTGGAAGTTGGAAGGACACACCAATACAGAGAGATACAGAAGGTGGAAGGATACACTGATACAGTGAGATACAGAAAGTGGAATGTGGAAGGTTACGCTAATACAGTGAGATACAGAAGGTGGAAGGTGGAAGGATACACAAACACAGTGAGATACAGAAGTTGAAAATTGGAATGATACACTAATACAGTGAGGAACAGAAGGTGGAAGGATACACTAATACAGTGAGATACAGAAGGTGGTAGGTGGAAGGATACACTAAAACAGTGAGATACAGTAGGCGGAAGGATACACTTATGCCGTGAGATACAGAAGGTTGAAAGTGGAAGGATACGCTAATACAGTGAGATACAGAAGGTGGAAGGATACACTAATACAGTGAGATACAGAATGTGGAAGTATACGCTAATACAGTGAGATACAGAAGGTGGAAGGTGGAAGGATACACAAATACAGTGAGATATATAAGGTGGAAGGTGGAAGGATACGCTAATACAGTGAGATACAGAAGGTAGAAGGTGGAAGGTTACACTATTACAGTGAGATACAGAAGACGGAAGATACACTTATGCAGTGAGATATAGAAGGTGGAAGGTTACGCTAATACAGTGAGATACAGAAGGTGGAAGGTGGAAGGATACACAAATACAGTGAGATACAGAAGGTGGAAGGTGGACGGATACACAAATACAGTGAGATATAGAAGATGGAAGGATACACTAATATAGTGAGATATAGAAGCTGGAAGGTGGAAAGATACGCTAAAACAGTGAGATACAGAAGGTGGAAGTATACGCTAATACAGTGAGATACAGAAGGTCGAAGGTGGAAGGATACACTAACACAGTGAGATACAGAAGGTGGAAGAAGGAAGGATACACTAATACAGTGAGATACAGAAGGTGGGAGGTGGAAGCATACGCCAAAACAGTGAGACATAGAAGGTGGAAGGTGGAAGCATACGCTAATACAGTGAGATACAGAAGGTGGAAGGTGGAAGGATACACAAATACAGTGAGATACAGAAGGTGGAAGGATACACTCATACAGTGAGATACAGAAGGTGGAAGGTGGAAGGATACACAAATAGAGTGAGATACAGAAGGTGGAAGGATACACTCATACAGTGAGATACAGAAGGTGGAAGGTGGAAGGATACACAAATAGAGTGAGATACAGAAGGTGGAAGGATACACTTATACCGTGAAATACATAAGGTGAAAGTAAGAAGGATACGCTAATACAGTGAGACACAGAAGGTGGAAGGATACACTAATCCAGTGTGATACAGAAGGTGGAAGTTGGAAGCATACACTATTACAGTGAGATACAGAAGGTGGAAGGATACACTAATACAGTGAGATACAGAAGGTGGAAGGATACGCTAATACAGTGAAATACGGAACGTGGAAGGATACGCTAATACAGTGAGATACAGAAGGTCGAAGGTGGAAGGATACACTAATGCAGTGTGATATAGACGGTGGAAGTTGGAAGGATACACCAATACAGTGAGAGACAGAAGGCGGAAGGATACACTAATGCAATGAGATACAGAAGGTGGAAGGTTGAAGGATACACTAATGCAGTGTGATACAGACGGTGGAAGGTGGTAGGATACACTAATAAAGTGAGATACAGAAGGTGAAAGGATACACTAATACAGTGAGATACAGAAGGTGGAAGGATACACGAATACAGTGTGATACAGACGGTGGAAGGTGGTAGGATACACTAATAAAGTGAGATACAGAAGGTGAAAGGATACACTAATACAGTGAGATACAGAAGGTGGAAGGATACACGAATACAGTGTGATACAGACGGTGGAAGGTGGTAGGATACACTAATACAGTGAGATACAGAAGGTGGAAGGATACACTAATACAGTGAGATACAGAAGGTGGAAGGATACACTAATACAGTGTGATACAGAAGGTCGAAGGTGGAAGGATACACTAACACAGTGAGATACAGAAGGTGGAAGATGGAAGGATACACTAATACACTGAGATACAGAAGGTGGAAGGTGGAAGCATATGCTAATACAGTGAGACACAGACGGTGGAAGGTGGAAGGATACACTAATACAGTGAGATACAGAAGGTGGAAGGTAGTATGATACACTAATACAGTGAGATACAGAAGGTGGAAGGATACACTAATACAGTGTGATACAGACGGTGGAAGGATACGCTAATACAGTGAGATACAGAAGGTGGAAGGTTGAAGGATACACTAATACAGTGTGATACAGACGGTGGAAGTTGGAAGGATACACCAATACAGTGAGAGACAGAAGGCGGAAGGATACACTAATACAGTGAGATACAGAAGGTGGAATGTGGAAGGATACACTAATGCAGTGAGATACAGAAGGTGGAAGGTTGAAGGATACACTAACACAGTGTGAAATAGACGGTGGAAGTTGGAAGGATATACCAATACAGTGAGAGACAGAAGGCGGAAGGATACACTAATACAGTGAGATACAGAAGGTGGAAGGTTGAAGGATACACTAATACAGTGAAAGACAGAAGGTGGAAGGTGGAAGGATACTCTAATGCAGTGTGATACAGACGGTGGAAGGTGGTAGGATACACTAATAAAGTGAGAAACAGAAGGTGGAAGGATACACTAATACAGTGAGATACAGAAGGTGGAAGGATAAAACTAATACAGTGTGATACAGACGGTGGAAGGTGGTAGGATACACTAATAAAGTGAGATACAGTAGGTGGAAGGTGGAAAGATACGCTAATACAGTGAGATACAGAAGGTGGAAGGTTGAAGGATACACTAATACAGTGTGATACAGACGGTGGAAGTTGGAAGGATACGCTAAAACAGTGAGATACAGTAGGCGGAAGGATACACTAATACAGTAAGATACAGAAGGCGGAAGGATACACTAATACTGTGAGAGACAGAAGGCGGAAGGATACACTAATACAGTGAGATACAGAAGGTGGAATGTCGAAGGATACACTAATACAGTGAGATACAGAAGGTGGAAGGTTGAAGGATACACTAACACAGTGAGATACAGAAGGTGGAAGATGGAAGGACACACTAATAAAGTGAGAAACAGACGGTGGAAGGTGGAAGGATACACTAATACAGTGAGACATAGAAGGTGGAAGGTGGAAGCATACGCTAATACAGTGAGACATTAGTGTAGTATGATACACTAATACAGTGAGATACAGAAGGTGGAAGGATACACTCATACAGTGAGATACAGAAGGTGGAAGGTGGAAGGATACACAAATAGAGTGAGATACAGAAGGTGGAAGGATACACTTATACCGTGAAATACAGAAGGTGAAAGTAAGAAGGATACGCTAATACAGTGAGACACAGAAGGTGGAAGGATACACTAATCCAGTGTGATACAGAAGGTGGAAGTTGGAAGCATACACTATTACAGTGAGATACAGAAGGTGGAAGGATACACTAATACAGTGAGATACAGAAGGTGGAAGGATACGCTAATACAGTGAAATACGGAACGTGGAAGGATACGCTAATACAGTGAGATACAGAAGGTCGAAGGTGGAAGGATACACTAATGCAGTGTGATATAGACGGTGGAAGTTGGAAGGATACACCAATACAGTGAGAGACAGAAGGCGGAAGGATACACTAATGCAATGAGATACAGAAGGTGGAAGGTTGAAGGATACACTAATGCAGTGTGATACAGACGGTGGAAGGTGGTAGGATACACTAATAAAGTGAGATACAGAAGGTGAAAGGATACACTAATACAGTGAGATACAGAAGGTGGAAGGATACACGAATACAGTGTGATACAGACGGTGGAAGGTGGTAGGATACACTAATAAAGTGAGATACAGAAGGTGAAAGGATACACTAATACAGTGAGATACAGAAGGTGGAAGGATACACGAATACAGTGTGATACAGACGGTGGAAGGTGGTAGGATACACTAATAAAGTGAGATACAGAAGGTGAAAGGATACACTAATACAGTGAGATACAGAAGGTGGAAGGATACACGAATACAGTGTGATACAGACGGTGGAAGGTGGTAGGATACACTAATACAGTGAGATACAGAAGGTGGAAGGATACACTAATACAGTGAGATACAGAAGGTGGAAGGATACACTAATACAGTGTGATACAGAAGGTCGAAGGTGGAAGGATACACTAACACAGTGAGATACAGAAGGTGGAAGATGGAAGGATACACTAATACACTGAGATACAGAAGGTGGAAGGTGGAAGCATATGCTAATACAGTGAGACACAGACGGTGGAAGGTGGAAGGATACACTAATACAGTGAGATACAGAAGGTGGAAGGTAGTATGATACACTAATACAGTGAGATACAGAAGGTGGAAGGATACACTAATACAGTGTGATACAGACGGTGGAAGGATACGCTAATACAGTGAGATACAGAAGGTGGAAGGTTGAAGGATACACTAATACAGTGTGATACAGACGGTGGAAGTTGGAAGGATACACCAATACAGTGAGAGACAGAAGGCGGAAGGATACACTAATACAGTGAGATACAGAAGGTGGAATGTGGAAGGATACACTAATGCAGTGAGATACAGAAGGTGGAAGGTTGAAGGATACACTAACACAGTGTGAAATAGACGGTGGAAGTTGGAAGGATATACCAATACAGTGAGAGACAGAAGGCGGAAGGATACACTAATACAGTGTGATACAGACGGTGGAAGTTGGAAGGATATACCAATACAGTGAGAGACAGAAGGCGGAAGGATACACTAATACAGTGAGATACAGAAGGTGGAAGGTTGAAGGATACACTAATACAGTGAAAGACAGAAGGTGGAAGGTGGAAGGATACTCTAATGCAGTGTGATACAGACGGTGGAAGGTGGTAGGATACACTAATAAAGTGAGATACAGAAGGTGGAAGGATACACTAATACAGTGAGATACAGAAGGTGGAAGGATAAAACTAATACAGTGTGATACAGACGGTGGAAGGTGGTAGGACACACTAATAAAGTGAGATACAGTAGGTGGAAGGTGGAAAGATACGCTAATACAGTGAGATACAGAAGGTGGAAGGTTGAAGGATACACTAATACAGTGTGATACAGACGGTGGAAGTTGGAAGGATACGCTAAAACAGTGAGATACAGTAGGCGGAAGGATACACTAATACAGTAAGATACAGAAGGCGGAAGGATACACTAATACTGTGAGAGACAGAAGGCGGAAGGATACACTAATACAGTGAGATACAGAAGGTGGAATGTCGAAGGATACACTAATACAGTGAGATACAGAAGGTGGAAGGTTGAAGGATACACTAATACAGTGAGACACAGAAGGTGGAAGATGGAAGGACACACTAATAAAGTGAGAAACAGACGGTGGAAGGTGGAAGGATACACTAATACAGTGAGACATAGAAGGTGGAAGGTGGAAGCATACGCTAATACAGTGAGACATAGAAGGTGGAAGGTGGAAGCATACGCTAATACAGTGAGATACAGAAGGTTGAATGATACATTAATACAGTGAGGTACAGAAGGTGGAAGGATACACTAATACAGTGAGATACAGAAGGTGGAAGGTTGAAGGATACACTAATACAGTGTGATACAGACGGTGGAAGTTGGAAGGATACACCAATACAGTGAGAGACAGAAGGCGGAAGGATACACTAATACAGTGAGATACAGAAGGTGGAAGGTTGAAGGATACACTAATGCAGTGAGATACAGACGGTGGAAGTTGGAAGGACACACCAATTCAGTGAGATACAGAAAGTGGAAGGATATACTGATACAGTGAGATACAGAAAGTGGAAGGTGGAAGGTTACGCTAATACAGTGAGATACAGAAGGTGGAAGGTGGAAGGATACACAAATACAGTGAGATACAGAAGTTGAAAGTTGGATTGATACACTAATACAGTGAGGTACAGACGGTGGAAGGATACACTAATACAGTGAGATACAGAAGGTGGTAGGTGAAAGGATACGCTAAAACAGTGAGATACAGTAGGCGGAAGGATACACATATGCCGTGAGATACAGAAGGTTGAAAGTGGAAGGATATGCTAATACAGTGAGATACAGAAGGTGGAATGTCGAAGGATACACTAATACAGTGAGATACAGAAGGTGGAAGGTTGAAGGATACACTAACACAGTGAGATACAGAAGGTGGAAGATGCAAGGATACACTAACACAGTGAGACACAGAAGCTGGAAGGTGGAAGGACACACTAATACAGTGAGACACAGACGGTGGAAGGTGGAAGGATACACTAATACAGTGAGACATAGAAGGTGGAAGGTGGAAGCATACGCTAATACAGTGAGACATAGAAGGTGGAAGGTGGAAGCATACGCTAATACAGTGAGATACAGAAGGTTGAATGATACATTAATACAGTGAGGTACAGAAGGTGGAAGGATACACTAATACAGTGAGATACAGAAGGTGGAAGGTTGAAGGATACACTAATGCAGTGAGATACAGACGGTGGAAGTTGGAAGGACACACCAATTCAGTGAGATACAGAAGGTGGAAGGATATACTGATACAGTGAGATACAGAAGGTGGAATGTGGAAGGATACATTCATACAGTGAGATACAGAAGGTGGAAGGTGGAAGGATACATTCATACAGTGAGATACAGAAGGTGGAAGGTGGAAGGATACACAAATACAGTGAGATACAGAAGTTGAAAGTTGGAATGATACACTAATACAGTGAGGTACAGACGGTGGAAGGATACACTAATACAGTGAGATACAGAAGGTGGAAGGTGGAAGGATACACAAATACAGTGAGATACAGAAGTTGAAAGTTGGAATGATACACTAATACAGTGAGGTACAGACGGTGGAAGGATACACTAATACAGTGAGATACAGAAGGTGGTAGGTGGAAGGATACGCTAATACAGTGAGATACAGAAGGTGGAAGGATACACTAATACAGTGAGATACAGAAGGTGGAAGGTGGACAGATACACAAATACAGTGAGATATAGAAGATGGAAGGATACACTAATACAGTGAGATACAGAAGGTGGAAAGTGGAAGGTACGCTAATACATTGAGATACAGAAGGTGGAAGGTAGAAGGATACATTAATACAGTGAGATCTAGAAGGTGGAAGGTGGAAGGTGGAAAGATACGCTAATACAGTGAGATACAGAAGGTCGAAGGTGGAAAGATACACTAACACAGTGAGATACGGAAGGTGGAAGATGGAAAGATACGCTAATACAGTGAGATACAGAAGGTGGAAGGTGGAAGGAAACGCTAGTACACTGAGATACAGAAGGTGGAAGGTGGAAGCATACGCTAATACAGTGAGACACAGAAGGTGGAAGGTGGAAGGATACACTAATACAGTGAGACACAGAAGGTGGAAGGTGGAAGGATACACTAATACAGTGAGACATAGAAGGTGGAAGGTGGAAGGATACACAAATGCAGTGAGATACAGAAGGTCGAAGGTGTAAGGATACACTCATACAGTGAGATACAGAAGGTGGAAGGTAGAAGGATACACTAATACAGTGAAAGACAGAAGGTGGAAGGTGGAAGGGTAGACTAATGCAGTGTGATACAGATGGTGGAAGGTGGTAGGATACACGAATAAAGTGAGATACAGAAGGTGGAAGGATACACTAATACAGTGTGATACAAAAGGCGGAAGGATACACTTTTGCAGAGAGACATAGAAGGTGGAAGGATACGCTAATACAGTGAGATACAGAAGGTGGAAGGTTGAAGGATACACTAATACAGTGTGACACAGACGGTGTAAGTTGGAAGGATACACCAATACAGTGAGAGACAGAAGGCGGAAGGATACACTAATACAGTGAGATACAGAAGGTGGAATGTGGAAGTATACACTAATACAGTGTGATACAGACGGTGGAAGTTGGAAGGACATACCAATACAGTGAGAGACAGAAGGCGGAAGGATACACTAATACAGTGAGATACAGAAGGTGGAATGTGGAAGTATACACTAATACAGTGTGATACAGACGGTGGAAGTTGGAAGGACATACCAATACAGTGAGATACAGAAGGCGGAAGGATACACTAATACAGTGAGATACAGAAAGTGGAAGGTGGAAGGTTATGCTAATACAGTGAGATACAGAAGGTGGAAGGTGGAAGGATACACAAATACAGTGAGATACAGAAGTTCAAAGTTGGATTGATACACTAATACAGTGAGGTACAGAAGGTGGAAGGATACACTAATACAGTCAGATACAGAAGGTGGTAGGTGGAAGGATACGCTAAAACAGTGAGATACAGTAGGCGGAAGGATACACTTATGCCGTGAGTTGCAGAAGGTTGAAAGTGGAAGGATACGCTAATACAGTGAGATACAGAAGGTGGAAGGATACACTAATACAGAGAGATACAGAACGTGGAAGTATACGCTAATACAGTGAGATACAGAAGGTGGAAGGTGGAAGGATACACTCATACAGTGAGATACAGAAGGTGGAAGGTGGCAGGATATACTAATACAGTGACATACAGAAGGTGGAAGGTGGAAGGATACGCTAGTACAGTGAGATATAGAAGGTGGAAGGTGGAAGGATACACAAATGCAGTGAGATACAGAAGGTCGAAGGTGTAAGGATACACTCATACAGTGAGATACAGAAGGTGGAAGGTGGAAGGATACACAAATACAGTGAGATACAGAAGTTGAAAGTTGGAATGATCCACTGATACAGTGAGGTACAGAAGGTGGAAGGATACACTAATACAGTGAGATACAGAAGGTGGTAGGTGGAAGGATACGCTAAAACAGTGAGATACAGTAGGCGGAAGGATACACTTATGCCGTGAGATACAGAAGGTTGAAAGTGGAAGGATACGCGAATACAGTGAGATACAGAAGGTGGAAGGATACACTAATACAGTGAGATACAGAACGTGGAAGTATACGCTAATACAGTGAGATACAGAAGGTGGATGGTGGAAGGATACACAAATACAGTGAGATATAGAAGATGGAAGGATACACTAATACAGTGAGATACAGAAGGTGGAAAGTGGAAGGTACGCTAATACATTGAGATACAGAAGGTGGAAGGTAGAAGGATACACTAATACAGTGAGATCTAGAAGGTGGAAGGTGGAAGGTGGAAAGATACGCTAATACAGTGAGATACAGAAGGTCGAAGGTGGAAAGATACACTAACACAGTGAGATACGGAAGGTGGAAGATGGAAAGATACGCTAATACAGTGAGATACAGATGGTGGAAGGTGGAAGCATCTGCTAATACAGTGAGACATAGAAGGTGGAAGGTGGAAGGATACACTAATACAGTGAGATACAGAAGGTGGAAGGTGGAAGCATATGCTAATACAGTGAGACACAGAAGGTGGAAGGTGGAAGGATACACTAATACAGTGAGATACAGACGGTGGAAGGTGGAAGGATACACTAATACAGTGAGATACAGAAGGTGGAAGGATACACTCATACAGTGAGATACAGAAGGTGGAAGGTGGAAGGATACACAAATAGAGTGAGATACAGAAGGTGGAAGGATAAACTCATACAGTGAGACACAGAAGGTGGAAGGTGGAAGGATACACTAATACAGTGAGACACAGAAGGTGGAAGGTGGAAGGATATATTCCAACACAGTGAGATACAGAAGGTGGAAGGTGGAAGGATACACTAACACAGTGAGATACAGAAGGTGGAAGGTGGAAGGATATCCTAAGACAGTGAGATACAGAAAGTGGAAGGTGGAAGGATTCGCTAGTACAGTGAGACACAGAAGGTGGAAGGTGGAAGGATACACTAATACAGTGAGATACAGAAGGTCAAGGTGTAAGGATACACTAATACAGTGAGATACAGAAGGTGGAAGGTGGAAGGATACGCTAATACAGTGAGATACAGAAGGTGGAAGGTGGAAGGATACGCTAATACAGTGAGATACAGAAGGTCGTAGGTGTAAGGATACACTAATGCAGTGAGATACAGAAGGTGGAAGCATATGCTAATACAGTGAGGTACAGAAGGTCGTAGGTGTAAGGATACACTAATGCAGTGAGATCCAGAAGGTGAAAGCATACGCTAATACAGTGAGGTACAGAAGGTCGAAGGTGGAAGGATACACTAATACAGTGAGATACAAAAGGTGGAAGGTTGAAGCATACGCTAAAACAGTGGGATACAGAAGGTGTAAGGTGGAAGGACACACTGTTACAGTGAGATACAGAAGGCGGAAGGTGGAAGGATATATTCCAACACAGTGAGATACAGAAGATGGAAGGTGGATGGATACACTTACACAGTGTGATACAGAAGGTGGAAGGTGGAAGGATACACTAACACAGTGAGATACAGAAGGTGGAAGGTGGAAAGATACCCTAATACAGTGAGATACAGGAGGTGGAAGGTGGAAGGATACGCTAGTACAGTGAGACACAGAAGGTGGAAGGTGGAAGGATACACTAATATAGTGAGATACAGAAGGTGGCAGGTGGAAGGATACACTATTACAGTGTGATACAGATGGTGGAAGCTGGAAGGATACACCAATACAGTGAGATACAGAAGGTGGAAGGTGGAAGGTGGAAGCATACGCTAATGCAGTGAGATACAGAAGGTGGAAGGTTGAAGGATACACTAATACAGTGTGATACAGAGGGTGAAAGTTGGAAGGACACACCAACACAGTGAGATACAGAAAATGGAAGGTGGAAGGTTATGGTAATACAGTGAGATACAGAAGGCGGAAGGTGGAAGGATACACAAATACAGTGAGATACAGAAGTTGAAAGTTGGAAAGATACACTAATACAGTGAGGTACAGACGGTGGAAGGATACACTAATACAGTGACATACAGAAGGTGGTAGGTGGAAGGATACGCTAAAACAGTGAGATACAGTAGGCGGAAGGATACACTTATGCCGTGAGATACAGAAGGTTGAAAGTGGAAGGATACGCTAATACAGTGAGATACAGAAGCTGGAAGGATACACTAATACAGTAAGATACTGAAGGTGGAAGTATACGCTAATACATTGAGATACAGAAGGTGGAAGGTGGAAGGATACACAAATACAGTGAGATATAGAAGATGGAAGGATACACAAATACAGTGAGATACAGAAGGTGGAAAGTGGAAGGATACGCTAATACAGTGAGATACAGAAAGTGGAAGTATTCGTAATACAGTGAGAAACAGTAGGTCGAAGTTGGAAGGATACACTAACACATTGAGATACAGAAGGTGGAAGATGGAAGGATACACTAATACAGTGAGATACAGAAGGTGGAAGGTGGAAGGATACGCTAGTACAGTGAGATACAGAAGGTGGAAGATGGAAGGATACACTAATACAGTGAGATACAGAAGGTGGAAGATGGAAGGATACACTAATACAGTGAGATACAGAAGGTGGAAGGTGGAAGGATACGCTAGTACAGTGAGATACAGAAGGTGGAAGGTGGAAGGACACACTGTTACAGTGAGATACAGAAGGCGGAAGGATACACTAATACAGTGAGATACAGAAGGTGGAAGATGGAAGGATATACTAATGCAGTGAGATACAGAAGGTGGAAGGATACACTGATACAGTGTGATACAGACGGTGGAAGATGGTAGGATACACTAATAAAGTGAGATACAGAAGGTGGAAGGATACACTAATACAGTGAGATACAAAAGGTGGAAGGTGGAAACATACGCTAATACAGTGAGATACAGAAGGTGGAAGGTGGAAGGATACGCTAATACAATGAGATACAGAAGGTCGAAGGTGGAAGGATACGCTCATACAATGAGATACAGAAGGTGGAAGGTGGAAGGATACGCTAATACAGCGAGATACAGAAGGTGGAAGTTGGAAGGATACGCTAATACAGTGAGATACAGAAGGTCGAAGGTGGAAGGATACGCTAATACAGTGAGATACAGAAGGTCGAAGGTGGAAGGATACACTAATACAGTGAGATACAAAAGGTGAAAGGTGGAAGCATACGCTAAAACAGTGGGATACAGAAGGTGTAAGGTGGATGGACACACTGTTACAGTGAGATACAGAAGGCGGAAGGATACACTAATACAGTGAGATACAGATGGTCAAAGGTGGAAGGATACACTACTACAGTGAGACACAGAAGGTGGAAGGTGGAAGCATACGCTAAAACAGTGAAATACAGAAGGTGTAAGGTGTAAGGATACACTAATACAAGACGATACAGAAGGTGGAATGTGGAAGGATATATTCCAACACAGTGAGATACAGAAGGTGGTAGGTGGAAGGATACACTAATACAGTGAGATACAGAAGGCGGAAGGTGGAAGGATACACAAATACAGTGAGATACAGAAGTTGATAGTTGGAAAGATACACTAATACAGTGAGGTACAGACGGTGGAAGGATACACTAATACAGTGAGATACAGAAGGTGGTAGGTGGAAGGATACGCTAAAACAGTGAGATACAGTCGGCGGAAGGATACACTTATGCCGTGATGTACAGAAGGTTGAAAGTGGAAGGATACGCTAAAACAGTGAGATACAGAAGGTGGAAGGATACACTAATACAGTGAGATACAGAAGGTGGAAGTATACGCTAATACATTGAGATACAGAAGGTGGAAGGTGGAAGGATACACAAATACAGTGAGATATAGAAGATGGAAGGTGGAAGGATACGCTAATACAGTGAGATACAGAAGCTGGAAGGATACACTAATACAGTGAGATACAGAAGGTGGAAGTTTACGCTAATACATTGAGATACAGAAGGTGGAAGGTGGAAGGATACACTAACACATTGAGGTACAGAAGGTGGAAAGTGGAAGGATACGCTAATACATTGAGATACAGAAGGTGGAAGGTAGAAGGATACACTATTACAGTGAGATACAGAAGGTGGAAGGTGGAAGGATACGCTAAAACAGTGAGATACAGAAGATGGAAGGTGGAAGGATACACTTACACAGTGTGACACAGAAGGTGGAAGGTGGAAGGATACAGTAACACAGTGAGATACAGAAGGTGGAAGGTGGAAGGATACCCTAATACAGAGAGATACAGGAGGTGGAAGGTGGAAGGATATGCTAGTACAGTGAGACACAGATTGTGGAAGGTGGAAGGATACACTAATACAGTGAGATACAGAAGGTTGAAGGTGTAAGGATACACTAATACAGTGAGATACAGAAGGTGGAAGGTGGATGGATACGCTAGTACAGTGAGACACAGAAGGTGGAAGGTGGAAATATACACCACTACAGTGAGATACAGACAGTGGAAGGTGGAAGGACACACTAACACAGTGAGATACAAAAGGTGGAAGGCGGAAGCATACGCTAATACAGTGAGATATGGAAGGCGTAAGTATACACTAATACAGTGAGATACAGAAGGAGGAAGGTGGAAGGATACACTATTACAGAGAGATACAGAAGGCGGAAGGATACACTTATGCAGTGAGATATAGAAGGCGGAAAGTGGAAGGTTACGCTAATACAGTGAGATACAGAAGGTGGAAAGTGGAAGGGTACGCTAATACATTGAGATACAGAAGGTGGAAGGTAGAAGGATACACTATTACAGTGAGATATATAAGGTGGAAGGTGGAAGGATACGCTAATACAGTGAGATACAGAGGGTAGAAGGTGGAAGGATACATTATGACAGTGAGATACAGAAGACGGAAGATACACTTATGCAGTGAGATATAGAAGGTGGAAGGTGGACGGTTACGCTAATACAGTGAGATAGAGAAGGTGGAAAGTGGAAGGATACGCTAATACAGTGAGATACAGAAGGTGGAAGGTAGAAGGATACACTATTACAGTGAGATATAGAAGGTGGAAGGTGGAAGGATACGCTAAAACAGTGAGATACAGAAGGTGGAAGTGTACGCTAATACAGTGAGATACAGAAGGTGGAAGGTGGAAGGATACGCTAATACAGTGAGATACAGAAGGTGGAAGGTGGAAGGATACATGAATACAGTGAGATACAGAAGGTGGAAGGTGGAAGGATACACTAATA
The DNA here is from genome assembly GCF_037043375.1 of Chiloscyllium plagiosum. Taxonomy (NCBI): domain Eukaryota; kingdom Metazoa; phylum Chordata; class Chondrichthyes; order Orectolobiformes; family Hemiscylliidae; genus Chiloscyllium; species Chiloscyllium plagiosum. The sequence goes on from NW_028270169.1 coordinate 2,421,944, forward strand.
CAGTGAAAGACAGAAGGTGTAAGGTGGAAGGATACGCTAGTACAGGGAGACACAGAACGTGGAAGGTGGAAGGATACACTAATACAGTGAGATACAGAAGGTCGAAGGTGTAAGGATACACTAATACAGTGAGATACAGAAGGTGGAAGGTGGAAGGATACACTAATACAGTGAAAGACAGAAGGTGGAAGGTGGAAGGATACACTAATGCAGTGTGATACAGACGGTGGAAGGTGGTAGGATACACTAATAAAGTGAGATACAGAAGGTGGAAGGATACACTAATACAGTGAGAGACAAAAGGTGGAAGGTGGAAGGATACACCTATACAGTGAGATATAGAAGGTAGAAGGTTGAAGGATACACTAATACAGTGAGATACAGACGTTGGAAGTTGGAAGGATACACCTATACAGTGAGATATAGAAGGTAGAAGGTTGAAGGATACACTAATACAGTGAGATACAGAAGGTGGAAGTATACGGTAATACAGTGAGATACAGAAGGTGGAAGGTGGAAGGATACACAAATACAGTGAGATACAGAAGGTGGAAGGTGGAAGGATACACAAATACAGTGAGATACAGAAGTTGAAAATTGGAATGATACACTAATACAGTGAGGTACAGAAGGTGGAAGGATACACTAATACAGTGAGATACAGAAGGTGGAAGGTGGAAGGATACGCTAAAACAGTGAGATACAGTAGGCGGAAGGATACACCTATGCCGTGAGATATAGAACGTGGAAGTATACGCTAATACAGTGAGATACAGAAGGTTGAAAGTTGAACGATACATTAACACAGTGAGATACAGAAGGTGGAAGTATACGCTAATACAGTGAGATACAGAAGGTGGAAGGTGGAAGGATACACAAATAGAGTGAGATATAGAAGATGGAAGGATACACTAATACAGTGAGATACAGAAGGTGGAAGGTGGAAGGATACGCTAAAACAGTGAGATACAGAAGGTGGAAGGTGGAAGGATACACAAATAGAGTGAGATATAGAAGATGGAAGGATACACAAATGCAGTGAGATACAGAAGGTGGAAGGATAGACTGATACAGTGAGACACAGAAGGTGGAAGGTGGAAGGATACACTAATACAGTGAGATACAGAAGGTCGTAGGTGTAAGAATACACTAACACAGTGAGATACAGAAGGTGGAAGGTGGACGGTTACACTAATACAGTGAGATAGAGAAGGTGGAAAGTGGAAGGATACGCTAATACATTGAGATACAGAAGGTGGAAGGTAGAAGGATACACTATTACAGTGAGATATAGAAGGTGGAAGGTGGAAGGATACGCTAAAACAGTGAGATACAGAAGTTGGAAGTTTACGCTAATACAGTGAGATACAGAAGGTGGAAGGTGGAAGGATACATGAATACAGTGAGATACAGAAGGTGGAAGGTGGAAGGATACACTAATACAGTGAAAGACAGAAGGTGTAAGGTGGAAGGATACGCTAGTACAGGGAGACACAGAACGTGGAAGGTGGAAGGATACACTAATACAGTGAGATACAGAAGGTCGAAGGTGTAAGGATACACTAATACAGTGAGATACAGAAGGTGGAAGGTGGAAGGATACACTAATACAGTGAAAGACAGAAGGTGGAAGGTGGAAGGATACACTAATGCAGTGTGATACAGACGGTGGAAGGTGGTAGGATACACTAATAAAGTGAGATACAGAAGGTGGAAGGATACACTAATACAGTGAGAGACAAAAGGTGGAAGGTGGAAGGATACACCTATACAGTGAGATATAGAAGGTAGAAGGTTGAAGGATACACTAATACAGTGAGATACAGACGTTGGAAGTTGGAAGGATACACCTATACAGTGAGATATAGAAGGTAGAAGGTTGAAGGATACACTAATACAGTGAGATACAGAAGGTGGAAGTATACGGTAATACAGTGAGATACAGAAGGTGGAAGGTGGAAGGATACGCTAAAACAGTGAGATACAGAAGGTGGAAGGTGGAAGGATACACAAATAGAGTGAGATATAGAAGATGGAAGGATACACAAATGCAGTGAGATACAGAAGGTGGAAGGATAGACTGATACAGTGAGACACAGAAGGTGGAAGGTGGAAGGATACACTAATACAGTGAGATACAGAAGGTCGTAGGTGTAAGAATACACTAACACAGTGAGATACAGAAGGTGGAAGGATACACTAATACAGTGTGATACAGACGGTGGAAGGTGGAAGGATACACTAACACAGTGAGATACAAAAGGTGGAAGGTTGAAGGAAACACTAATACAGTGTGATACAGACGGTGGAAGTTGGAAGGACACACCAATACAGTGAGATACAGAAGGTGGAATGTGGAAGGATACACGAATGCAGTGAGATACAGAAGGTGGAAGGTTGAAGGATACACTAATACAGTGTGATACAGACGGTGGAAGTTGGAAGGACACACCAATAGAGTGAGATACAGACGGCGGAAGGATACACAAATACAGTGAGATACAGAAGATGAAACTTGGAATCAAACACTAATACAGTGAGGTACAGAAGGTGGTAGGTGGAAGGATATGCTAAAACAGTGAGATACAGACGGTAGAAGGTGGAAGGATACACTATTACAGTGAGATACAGAAGGCGGAAGGATACACTTATGCAGTGAGATACAGAAGGTGGAAAGTGGAAGGATACGCTAATACATTGAGATACAGAAGGTGGAAGGTAGAAGGATACACTATTACAGTGAGATCTAGAAGGTGGAAGGTGGAGGGATACGCTAAAACAGTGAGATACAGAAGGTGGAAGTATACGCTAATATAGTGAGACACAGAAGGTAGAAGATGGAAGGTTACACTAATACAGTGGTATACAGAAGGTGGAAGATGGAAGGATACACTAATACAGTGCGGTACAGAAGGTGGAAGGTGGAAAGATACACTAATGCAGTGAGATACAGAATTTGGAAGGATACACTGATACAGTGTGATACAGACGGTGGAAGGTGGTAGGATACACTAATAAACTGAGATACAGAGGTTGGAAGGATACACTAATACAGTGAGATACAAAATGTGGAAGGTGTAAGCATACGCTAATACAGTGAGATACAGAAGGTGGAAGGTGGAAGGATACGCTAATACAGTGAGATACAGAAGGTCGAACGTGGAACGAGACGCTAATACAGTGAGATACAAAAGGTGGAAGGTGGAAGGATACGCTAATACAGTGAGATACAGAAGGTCAAAGATGGAAGGATACGCTAATACAGTGGGATACAGAAGGTCGAAGGTGGAAGGATACACTAATACAGTGTGATACAGACGGTGGAAGGTGGAAGGATACACTAACACAGTGAGATACAAAAGGTGGAAGGTTGAAGGAAACACTAATACAGTGTGATACAGACGGTGGAAGTTGGAAGGACACACCAATACAGTGAGAGACAGAACGCGGAAGGATACACTAATACAGTGAAATACAGAAGGTGTAAGGTGTAAGGATACACTAATATAATGCGATACAGAAGGTAGAAGGTGGAAGGATACACTAACACAGTGAGATACAGAAGGTGCAAGGATACACTAATACAGTGAGATACAGAAGGTGGAAGGATACACTATTACAGTGAGATACAGAAGGCGGAAGGATACACTTGTGCAGTGAGATATAGAAGGTGAAAAGTGGAAGGTTACGCTAATATAGTGAGATACAGAAGGTGGAAAGTGGAAGGATACGCTAATAAAGTGAAATACAGAAGGTGGAAAGTGAAACGATACGCTAATACATTGAGATACAGAAGGTGGAAGGAAGAAGGATACACTATTACAGTGAGATATAGAAGACGGAAGATACACTTATGCAGTGAGATATAGAAGGTGGAAGGTGGAAGGATTCGCTAATAGAATGAGATACAGAAGGTAGAAGGTGGAAGGATACACTATTACAGTGAGATACAGAAGACGGAAGATACACTTATGCAGTGAGATATAGAAGGTGGAAGGTGGAAGGTTACGCTAGTACAGTGAGATACAGAAGGTGGAAAGTGTAAGGATACGCTCATACATTGAGATACAGAAGGTGGAAGGTAGAAGGTTACGCTAGTACAGTGAGATACAGAAGGTGGAAAGTATAAGGATACGCTCATACATTGAGATACAGAAGGTGGAAGGTAGAAGGATACACTATTACAGTGAGATATAGAAGGTGGATGGTGGAAGCATACGCTAAAACAGTGAGATACAGAAGGTGGAAGTATACGCTAATACAGTGAGATACAGAAGGTGTAAGGTGGAAGGATACGCTAATACAGTGAGATACAGAAGGTGGAAGGTGGAAGGATACACTAATACAGTGAGATACAGAAGGTGGAAGGTGGAAGCATACGCTAATACTGTGAGATACAGAAGGTGGAAGGTGGAAGGATACATGAATACCGTGAGATACGGAAGGTGGAAGGTGGAAGGAAACACTAATGCAGTGAAAGACAGAAGGTGTAAGGTGGAAGGATACGCTAGTACAGGGAGACACAGAAGGTGGAAGGTGGAAGGATACACTGATACAGTGTGATACAGACGGTGGAAGGTGGTAGGATACACTAATACAGTGAGATACAGAAGGTGGAAGGATACACTAATAAAGTGAGATACAGAAGATGGAAGGATACACTAATACAGTGTGATACAGACGGTGGAAGGTGGTAGGATACACTAATAAAGTGAGATACAGAAGGTGGAAGGTGGAAGGATACACTATTACAGTGAGATATACAAGGTGGAAGGTGGAAGGATACGCTAATACAGTGAGATACAGAAGGTAGAAGGTGGAAGGATACACTATTACAGTGAGATACAGAAGACGGAATATACACTTATGCAGTGAGATACAGAGGTGGAAGGTGGAAGGATACGCTAATACAGTGAGATACAGAAGTTTGAAGGTGAAAGGATACACTAATACAGTGAGATACAGAAGGTGGAAGGTGGAAGGATACATGAATACAGTGAGATACGGAAGGTGGAAGGTGGAAGGAAACACTCATACAGTGAAAGACAGAAGGTGTAAGGTGGAAGGATACGCTAGTACAGGGAGACACAGAAGGTGGAAGGTGAAAGGATACACAAATGCAGTGAGCTACAGAAGGTCGAAGGTGTAAGGATACACTAATACAGTGAAATACAGAAGGTGGAAGGTGGAAGGATACACTAATACAGTGATATACAGAAGGTAGAAGATGGAAGGTTACACTAATACAGTGATATACAGAAGGTGGAAGATGGAAGGATACGCTAATACAGTGAGACACAGAAGGTGGAAGGTGGAAGGATACACTAATACAGTGAGACACAGAAGGTGGAAGGTGGAAGGATACACTAATACAGTGAGATACAGAAGGTGGAAGAATACACTAATACAGTGAGATACAGAAGGTGGAAAGATACACTAATACAGTGTGATACAGACGGTGGAAGGTGGTAGGATACACTAATAAAGTGAGATACAGAAGGTGGACGGAAGAAGGATACTCTATTACAGTGAGATATAGAAGGTGGAAGGTGGAAGGATACGCTAATACAGTGAGATACAGAAGGTAGAAGGTGGAAGGATACACTATTACAGTGAGATACAGAAGACGGAAGATACACTTATGCAGTGAGATATAGAAGGTGGAAGGTGGAAGGTTACGCTAGTACAGTGAGATACAGAAGGTGGAAAGTGGAAGGATACGGTCATACATTGAGATACAGAAGGTGGAAGGTAGAAGGATACACTTTTACAGTGAGATATAGAAGGTGGATGGTGGAAGGATACGCTAAAACAGTGAGATACAGAAGATGGAAGTATACGCTAATACAGTGAGATACAGAAGATGGAAGGTGGAAGGATACACTAATACAGTGAGATACAGAAGGTGGAAGGTGGAAGGATACGCTAATACAGTGAGATACAGAAGGTGGAAGGTGGAAGGATACATGAATACAGTGAGATACGGAAGGTGGAAGGTGGAAGGAAACACTCATACAGTGAAAGACAGAAGGTGTAAGGTGGAAGGATACGCTAGTACAGGGAGACACAGAAGGTGGAAGGTGGAAGGATACACAAATGCAGTGAGCTACACAAGGTCGAAGGTGTAAGGATACACTAATACAGTGAGATACAGAAGGTGGAAGGTGGAAGGATACACTAATGCAGTGATATACAGAAGGTAGAAGATGGAAGGTTACACTAATAAAGTGAGATACAGAAGGTGGAAATGGAAGGATACGCTAATACAGTGAGACACAGAAGGTGGAAGGTGGAAGGATACACTAATACAGTGAGATACAGAAGGTGGAAGGTGGAAGGATACACTAATACAGTGAGATACAGAAGGTCAAAGATGGAAGTCTACGCTAATACAGTGGGATACAGAAGGTCGAAGGTGGAAGGATACACTAATACAGTGTGATACAGACGGTGGAAGGTGGAAGGATACACTAACACAGTGAGATACAAAAGGTGGAAGGTTGAAGGAAACACTAATACAGTGTGATACAGACGGTGGAAGTTGAAAGGACACACCAATACAGTGAGAGACAGAACGCGGAAGGATACACTAATACAGTGAAATACAGAAGGTGTAAGGTGTAAGAATACATTAATACAATGCGATACAGAAGGTGGAAGGTGGGAGGATATATTCCAACAAAGTGAGATACAGAAGATGCAAGGTGGAAGAATACACTAACACAGTGAGATACAGAAGGTGGAAGGTGGAAGGATACGCTAATACAGTGAGACACAGAAGGTGGAAGGTGGAAGGATACACAAATGCAGTGAGCTACACAAGGTCGAAGGTGTAAGGATACACTAATACAGTGAGATACAGAAGGTGGAAGGTGGAAGGATACACTAATGCAGTGATATACAGAAGGTAGAAGATGGAAGGTTACACTAATAAAGTGAGATACAGAAGGTGGAAATGGAAGGATACGCTAATACAGTGAGACACAGAAGGTGGAAGGTGGAAGGATACACTAATACAGTGAGATACAGAAGGTGGAAGGTGGAAGGATACACTAATACAGTGAGATACAGAAGGTCAAAGATGGAAGGATACGCTAATACAGTGGGATACAGAAGGTCGAAGGTGGAAGGATACACTAATACAGTGTGATACAGACGGTGGAAGGTGGAAGGATACACTAACACAGTGAGATACAAAAGGTGGAAGGTTGAAGGAAACACTAATACAGTGTGATACAGACGGTGGAAGTTGAAAGGACACACCAATACAGTGAGAGACAGAACGCGGAAGGATACACTAATACAGTGAAATACAGAAGGTGTAAGGTGTAAGAATACATTAATACAATGCGATACAGAAGGTGGAAGGTGGGAGGATATATTCCAACACAGTGAGATACAGAAGATGCAAGGTGGAAGAATACACTAACACAGTGAGATACAGAAGGTGGAAGGTGGAAGGATACGCTAATACAGTGAGATACAGAAGGTGGAAGGTGGAAGGATACATGAATACAGTGAGACACAGAAGGTGGAAGCATACGCTAATACAGTGAGATACAGAAGGTGGGAGGTGGAAGGATACACTAATACAGTGAGACACAGAAGGTGGAAGGTGGAAGGATATACTAATACAGTGAGACACAGAAGGTGGAAGCATACGCTAATACAGTGAGATACAGAAGGTGGGAGGTGGAACGATACACTAATACAGTGAGGTACAGAAGGTGGTAGATGGAAGGATACACTAATGCAGTGAGATACAGAAGGTGGAAGGATACACTGATACAGTGTGATACAGACGATGGAAGGTGGTAGGATACACTAATACAGTGAGATACAGAAGGTGGAAGGATACACTATTACAGTGAGATATAGAAGGTGGAAGGTGGAAGGATACGCTAATACAGTGAGATACAGAAGGTAGAAGGTGAAAGGATACACTATTACAGTGAGATACAGAAGACGGAAAATACACTTATGCAGTGAGATATAGAAGGTGGAAGGTGGAAGGTTACGCTAGTACAGTGAGATACAGAAGGTGGAAAGTGTAAGGATACGCTCATACATTGAGATACAGAAGGTGGAAGGAAGAAGGATACACTATTACAGTGAGATATAGAAGGTGGAAGGTGGAAGGATATGCTAATACAGTGAGATACAGAAGGTAGAAGGTGGAAGGATACACTATTACAGTGAGATAGAGAAGACGGAAGATACACTTATGCAGTGAGAGAAAGAAGGTGGAAGGTGGAAGGTTACGCTAGTACAGTGAGATACAGAAAGTGGAAAGTGTAAGGATACGCTCATACATTGAGATACAGAAGGTGGAAGGTGGTAGTATACACTAATACAGTGAGATACAGAAGGTGGAAGGTGGAAGGATACACTAATACAGTAACATACAGAAGGCGGAAGGTGGAAGGATACACTAATACAGTGAGATACAGAAGGTGGAAGGTGGAAGGATACGCTCATACAGCGGGATACAGAAGGTGGAAGGTGGAAGGATACGCTAAAACAGTGAAATACAGAAGGTGGAAGGTGGAAGGATACACTAATACAGTGAGACATTGAAGGTGGAAGTATACGCTAATACAGTGAGATACAGAAGGTGGAAGGTGGAAGGATACATGAATACAGTGAGATACAGAAGGAGGAAGGTGGAAGGATACACCAATACAGTGAAAGACAGAAGGTGGAAGAAGGAAGGATACGCTAGTACAGGGAGACACAGAAGGTGGAAGATGGAAGGATACACTAATACAGTGAGATACAGAAGGTGAAAGGATACACTAATGCTGTGTGATACAGACGGTGGAAGGTGGTAGAATACACTAATAGAGTGAGATACAGAAGGTGGAAGGATACACTAATATAGTGAGATACAGAAGGTGGAAGGTGGAAGCATACGCTAATACAGTGAGATACAGAAGGTGGAAGGTGGAAGGATACACTATTTCAGTGAGATACAGAAGGTGGAAGGATACACTAATACAGTGAGATACAAAAGGTGGAAGGTGAAAGCATACGCTAATAGAGTGAGATATAGAAGTTGGAAGGTGGAAGGATACGCTAATACAGTGAGATACAGAAGGTGGAAGGTGGAAGGATACACTATTACAGTGAGATACAGAATGTGGAAGGTGGAAGGATACACTAATACAGTGAGATACAGAAGGTGGAAAGTGGAAGGATACGCTAATACATTAAGATACATAAGGTGGAAGGTAGTAGGATACACTATTACAGTGAGATCTAGAAGGTGGAAGGTGGAAGGATACGTTAAAACAGTGAGATACTGAAGGTGGAAGTATTCGCTAATACAGTGAGATACAGAAGGTGGAAGGATACACTGATACAGTGTGATACAGACGGTGGAAGGTGGTAGGATACACAAATAAAGTGAGATATAGAAGGTGGAAGGATACACTAATACAGTGAGATACAGAAGGTGGAAGGTGGAAGGATACACTATTACAGTGAGATACAGAAGGTGGAAGGAAGAAGGATATACTATTACAGTGAGATATAGAAGGTGGAATGTGGAAGGATACACTAACACAGTGAGATACGGAAGGTTGAAGGTGTAAGGATACACTAATACAGTGAGATACAGAAGGTTGAAGGTGTAAGGATACACTAATACAGTGAGATACAGAAGGTGGAAGGTGGAAGGATACGCTAATACAGCGGGATACAGAAAGTGGAAGGTGGAAGGATACGCTAAAACAGTGAGATACAGAAGGTGGATGGTGGAAGGATACACTAATACAGTGAGACACAGAAGGTGGAAGTATACGCTAATACAGTGATATAAAGAAGGTGGAAGGTGAAAGGATACACTAATACAGTGAGATACAGAAGGTGGAAGGTGTAAGGATACACTAATACAGTGAGATACAGAAGGTTGAAGGTGTAAGGATACACTAATACAGTGAGACACAGAAGGTGGAAGTATACGCTAATACAGTGAGATACAGAAGGTGGAAGGTGGAAGGATACGCTAGTACAGTGAGACACAGAAGGTGGAAGGTGGAAGGATACACTAATACAGGGAGATACAGAAGGTGGAAGGTGGAAGGATACGCTAATACAGTGGGATACAGAAGGTGGAAGGTGGAAGGATACGCTAAAACAGTGAGATACAGAAGGTGGAAGGTGGAAGGATACACTAATGCTGTGTGATACAGACGGTGGAAGGTGGTTGGATACACTAATAAAGTGAGATACAGAAGGTGGAAGGATACACTAATAAAGTGAGATACAGAAGGTGGAAGGATACACTAATATCGTGAGATACAGAAGGTGGAAGGTGGAAGGATACACTATTTCAGTGAGATACAGAAGGTGGAAGGATACACTAATACAGTGAGATACAAAAGGTGGAAGGTGGAAGCATACGCTAATAGAGTGAGATATAGAAGGTGGAAGGTGGAAGGATACGCTAATACAGTGAGATACAGAAGGTGGAAGGTGGAAGGATACACTATTACAGTGAGATACAGAAGGTGGAAGGTGGAAGGATACGCTAATACAGTGAGATATAGAAGGTGGAAGGTGGAAGGATACACTATTACAGTGAGATACAGAAGGTGGAAGGTGGAAGGATACACTATTACAGTGAGATACAGAAGGTGGAAAGTGGAAGGATACGCTAATACATTAAGATACAGAAGGTGGAAGGTAGTAGGATACACTATTACAGTGAGATCTAGATGGTGGAAGGTGGAAGGATACGTTAAAACAGTGAGATACTGAAGGTGGAAGTATTCGCTAATACAGTGAGATACAGAAGGTGGAAGGATACACTGATACAGTGTGATACAGACGGTGGAAGGTGGTAGGATACACTAATAAAGTGAGATATAGAAGGTGGAAGGATACACTAATACAGTGAGATACAGAAGGCGGAAGGATACACTTGAGCAGTGAGATATAGAAGGTGAAAAGTGGAAGGTTACGCTAATATAGTGAGATACAGAAGGTGGAAAGTGGAAGGATACGCTAATAAAGTGAGATACAGAAGGTGGAAAGTGGAACGATACGCTAATACATTGAGATACAGAAGGTGGAAGGAAGAAGGATACACTATTACAGTGAGATATAGAAGGTGGAAGGTGGAAGGATTCGCTAATAGAGTGAGATACAGAAGGTAGAAGGTGGAAGGATACACTATTACAGTGAGATACAGAAGACGGAAGATACACTTATGCAGTGAGATATAGAAGGTGGAAGGTGGAAGGTTACGCTAGTACAGTGAGATACAGAAGGTGGAAAGTGGAAGGATACGCTCATACATTGAGATACAGAAGGTGGAAGGTAGAAGGATACACTATTACAGTGAGATATAGAAGGTGGATGGTGGAAGGATACGCTAAAACAGTGAGATACAGAAGGTGGAAGTATACGCTAATACAGTGAGATACAGAAGGTGTAAGGTGGAAGGATATGCTAATACAGTGAGATACAGAAGGTGGAAGGTGGAAGGATACACTAATACAGTGAGATACAGAAGGTGGAAGGTGGAAGCATACGCTAATACAGTGAGATACAGAAGGTGGAAGGTGGAAGGATACATGAATACCGTGAGATACGGAAATTGGAAGGTGGAAGGAAACACTAATACAGTGAAAGACAGAAGGTGTAAGGTGGAAGGATACGCTAGTACAGGGAGACACAGAAGGTGGAAGGTGGAAGGATACACTGATACAGTGTGATACAGACGGTGGAAGGTGTAAGGATACACTAATACAGTGAGATACAAAAGGTGGAAGGTGAAAGCATACGCTAATAGAGTGAGATATAGAAGTTGGAAGGTGGAAGGATACGCTAATACAGTGAGATACAGAAGGTGGAAGGTGGAAGGATACACTATTACAGTGAGATACAGAATGTGGAAGGTGGAAGGATACACTAATACAGTGAGATACAGAAGGTGGAAAGTGGAAGGATACGCTAATACATTAAGATACATAAGGTGGAAGGTAGTAGGATACACTATTACAGTGAGATCTAGAAGGTGGAAGGTGGAAGGATACGTTAAAACAGTGAGATACTGAAGGTGGAAGTATTCGCTAATACAGTGAGATACAGAAGGTGGAAGGATACACTGATACAGTGTGATACAGACGGTGGAAGGTGGTAGGATACACAAATAAAGTGAGATATAGAAGGTGGAAGGATACACTAATACAGTGAGATACAGAAGGTGGAAGGTGGAAGGATACACTATTACAGTGAGATACAGAAGGTGGAAGGAAGAAGGATATACTATTACAGTGAGATATAGAAGGTGGAATGTGGAAGGATACACTAACACAGTGAGATACGGAAGGTTGAAGGTGTAAGGATACACTAATACAGTGAGATACAGAAGGTTGAAGGTGTAAGGATACACTAATACAGTGAGATACAGAAGGTGGAAGGTGGAAGGATACGCTAATACAGCGGGATACAGAAAGTGGAAGGTGGAAGGATACGCTAAAACAGTGAGATACAGAAGGTGGATGGTGGAAGGATACACTAATACAGTGAGACACAGAAGGTGGAAGTATACGCTAATACAGTGATATAAAGAAGGTGGAAGGTGAAAGGATACACTAATACAGTGAGATACAGAAGGTGGAAGGTGTAAGGATACACTAATACAGTGAGATACAGAAGGTTGAAGGTGTAAGGATACACTAATACAGTGAGACACAGAAGGTGGAAGTATACGCTAATACAGTGAGATACAGAAGGTGGAAGGTGGAAGGATACGCTAGTACAGTGAGACACAGAAGGTGGAAGGTGGAAGGATACACTAATACAGGGAGATACAGAAGGTGGAAGGTGGAAGGATACGCTAATACAGTGGGATACAGAAGGTGGAAGGTGGAAGGATACGCTAAAACAGTGAGATACAGAAGGTGGAAGGTGGAAGGATACACTAATGCTGTGTGATACAGACGGTGGAAGGTGGTTGGATACACTAATAAAGTGAGATACAGAAGGTGGAAGGATACACTAATAAAGTGAGATACAGAAGGTGGAAGGATACACTAATATCGTGAGATACAGAAGGTGGAAGGTGGAAGGATACACTATTTCAGTGAGATACAGAAGGTGGAAGGATACACTAATACAGTGAGATACAAAAGGTGGAAGGTGGAAGCATACGCTAATAGAGTGAGATATAGAAGGTGGAAGGTGGAAGGATACGCTAATACAGTGAGATACAGAAGGTGGAAGGTGGAAGGATACACTATTACAGTGAGATACAGAAGGTGGAAGGTGGAAGGATACGCTAATACAGTGAGATATAGAAGGTGGAAGGTGGAAGGATACACTATTACAGTGAGATACAGAAGGTGGAAGGTGGAAGGATACACTATTACAGTGAGATACAGAAGGTGGAAAGTGGAAGGATACGCTAATACATTAAGATACAGAAGGTGGAAGGTAGTAGGATACACTATTACAGTGAGATCTAGATGGTGGAAGGTGGAAGGATACGTTAAAACAGTGAGATACTGAAGGTGGAAGTATTCGCTAATACAGTGAGATACAGAAGGTGGAAGGATACACTGATACAGTGTGATACAGACGGTGGAAGGTGGTAGGATACACTAATAAAGTGAGATATAGAAGGTGGAAGGATACACTAATACAGTGAGATACAGAAGGCGGAAGGATACACTTGAGCAGTGAGATATAGAAGGTGAAAAGTGGAAGGTTACGCTAATATAGTGAGATACAGAAGGTGGAAAGTGGAAGGATACGCTAATAAAGTGAGATACAGAAGGTGGAAAGTGGAACGATACGCTAATACATTGAGATACAGAAGGTGGAAGGAAGAAGGATACACTATTACAGTGAGATATAGAAGGTGGAAGGTGGAAGGATTCGCTAATAGAGTGAGATACAGAAGGTAGAAGGTGGAAGGATACACTATTACAGTGAGATACAGAAGACGGAAGATACACTTATGCAGTGAGATATAGAAGGTGGAAGGTGGAAGGTTACGCTAGTACAGTGAGATACAGAAGGTGGAAAGTGGAAGGATACGCTCATACATTGAGATACAGAAGGTGGAAGGTAGAAGGATACACTATTACAGTGAGATATAGAAGGTGGATGGTGGAAGGATACGCTAAAACAGTGAGATACAGAAGGTGGAAGTATACGCTAATACAGTGAGATACAGAAGGTGTAAGGTGGAAGGATATGCTAATACAGTGAGATACAGAAGGTGGAAGGTGGAAGGATACACTAATACAGTGAGATACAGAAGGTGGAAGGTGGAAGCATACGCTAATACAGTGAGATACAGAAGGTGGAAGGTGGAAGGATACATGAATACCGTGAGATACGGAAATTGGAAGGTGGAAGGAAACACTAATACAGTGAAAGACAGAAGGTGTAAGGTGGAAGGATACGCTAGTACAGGGAGACACAGAAGGTGGAAGGTGGAAGGATACACTGATACAGTGTGATACAGACGGTGGAAGGTGTAAGGATACACTAATACAGTGAGATACAGAAGGTGGAAGGATACACTAATACAGTGTGATACAGAAGGTGGAAGGATACACTAATACAGTGTGATACAGATGGTGGAAGGTGGTAGGATACACGAATAAAGTGAGATACAGAAGATGGAAGGATACACTAATACAGTGTGATACAGACGGTGGAAGGTGGTAGGATACACTAATAAAGTGAGATACAGAAGGTGGAAGGAAGAATGATACACTATCACAGTGAGATATAGAAGGTGGAAGGTGGAAGGATACGCTAATACAGTGAGATACAGAAGGTAGAAGGATACACTATTACAGTGAGATACAGAAGACGGAAGATACACTTATGCAGTGAGATACAGAGGTGGAAGGTGGAAGGATACGCTAATACAGTGAGATACAGAAGGTGGAAGGTGGAAGGATACACTAATACAGTGAGATACAGAAGGTGGAAGGATACGCTAATACAGTGAGATACAGAAGGTGGAAGGTGGAAGGATACATGAATACAGTGAGATACGGAAGGTGCAAGGTGGAAGGAAACACTCACAGTGAAAGACAGAAGGTGTAAGGTGGAAGGATACGCTAGTACAGGGAGACACAGAAGGTGGAAGGTAAAAGGATACACAAATGCAGTGAGCTACAGAAGGTCGAAGGTGTAAGGATACACTAATACAGTGAGATACAGAAGGTGGAAGGTGGAAGGATACACTAATACAGTGATATACAGAAGGTAGAAGATGGAAGGTTACACTAATACAGTGATATACAGAAGGTGGAAGATGGAAGGATACGCTAATACAGTGAGACACAGAAGGTGGAAGGTGGAAGTATACACTAATACAGTGAGATACAGAAGGTGGAAGAATACACTAATACAGTTGATACAGACGGTGGAAGGTGGTAGGATACACTAATACAGTGAGATACAGAAGGTGGATGGAAGAAGGATACACTATTACAGTGAGATATAGAAGGTGGAAGGTGGAAGGTTACGCGAGTACAGTGAGAAACAGAAGGTGGAAAGTGTAAGGAGACGCTAATACATTGAGATACAGAAGGTGGAAGGTAGAAGGATACACTAATACAGTGAGATATAGAAGGTGGATGGTGGAAGGATACGCTAAAACAGTGAGATACAGAAGGTGGAAGTATACGCTAATACAGTGAGATACAGAAGGTGGAAGGTGGAAGGATAAACTAATACAGTGAGATACAGAAGGTGGAAGGTGGAAGGATACGCTAATACAGTGAAATACAGAAGGTGTAAGGTGTAAGAATACATTAATACAATGCGATACAGAAGGTGGAAGGTGGGAGGATATATTCCAACACAGTGAGATACAGAAGATGCAAGGTGGAAGAATACACTAACACAGTGAGATACAGAAGGTGGAAGGTGGAAGGATACACTAATACAGTGAGATACAGAAGGTGGAAGGTGGAAGGATACACTAATACAGTGAGACACAGAAGGTGGAAGCATACGCTAATACAGTAAGATACAGAAGGTGGGAGGTGGAAGGATACACTAATACAGTGAGACACAGAAGGTGGAAGCATACGCTAATACAGTGAGATACAGAAGGTGGGAGGTGGAAGGATACACTAATACAGTGAAAGACAGAAGGTGTAAGGTGGAAGGATACGCTAGTACAGGGAGATACAGAAGGTCGTAGCTGTAAGTATACACTAATACAGTGAGATACAGAAGGTGGAAGGTGGAAGGATACGCTAATACAGTGAGATACAGAAGGTGGAAGGTGGAAGGATACACTAATACAGTGAGACACAGAAGGTGGAAGGTGGAAGCATACGCTAATACAGTGAGATACAGAATGTGGGAGGTGGAAGGATACACTAATACAGTGAGGTACAGAAGGTGGTAGATGGAAGGATACACTAATACAGTGAGACACAGAAGGTGGAAGCATACGCTAATACAGTGAGATACAGAATGTGGAAGGTGGAAGGATACACTGATACAGTGTGATACAGACGATGGAAGGTGGTAGGATACACTAATACAGTGAGATACAGAAGGTGGAAGGATACACTAATGCAGTGAGATACAGAAGGTGGAAGGATACACTGATACAGTGTGATACAGACGATGGAAGGTGGTAGGACACACTAATAAAGTGAGATACAAAAGGTGGAAGTATACACTAATACAGTGAGATACAGAAGGTGGAAGGATACACTAATACAGTGTGATTCAGACGGTGGAAGGTGGTAGGATACACTAATAAAGTGAGATACAAAAGGTGGAAGGATACACTAATACAGTGAGATACAAAAGGTGAAAGGTGGAAGAATACACTATTACAGTGTGATACAGGAGGTGGAAGGATACACTAATATAGTGAGATACAGAAGGTGGAAGGATACACTAATACAGTGTGATTCAGACGGTGGAAGGTGGTAGGATACACTAATAAAGTGAGATACAAAAGGTGGAAGGATACACTAATACAGTGAGATACAAAAGGTGAAAGGTGGAAGAATACACTATTACAGTGAGATACAGGAGGTGGAGGGTGGAAGCATACGCTAATACAGTGAGATATAGAAGGTGGAAGGTGGAAGGACACTCTAATACAGTGAGATACAGAAGGTAGAAGGTGGAAGGATACACTATTACAGTGAGATACAGAAGGTGGAAGGTGGAAGGATACACTAATCCAGTGAGATACAGAAGGTGGAAAGTGGAAGGATACGCTATAACAGTGAGATCTGGAAGGTGGAAGGTGGAAGGATACACTAAACCAGTGAGATACAGAAGGTGGAAGTATACGCTAATACAATGAGATACAGAAGGTGGAAGGTAGTAGGATACACTAACACAGTGATATACAGAAGGTAGAAGGTGGAAGGATACTCTATTACAGTGAGATACAGATGGTGGAAGGTGGAAGGATACACTAAAACGGTGAGATACAGAAGGTGGAAGTATACGCTAATACAGTGAGATACAGAAGGTCGAAGATGGAAGGATACACTAACACAGTGATACACTTATGCAGTGAGATACAGAAGGTGGAAAGTGGAAGATACGCTAATACAGTGAGATACAGAAGGTGGAAGGTAGAAGGATACACTAATACGGTGAGATATAGAAGGTGAAAGGTAGAAGGATACGCTAAAACAGTGAGATACAGAAGGTGGAAGTATACGCTAATACAGTGAGATACAGAAGGTCGAAGATGGAAGGATACACTAACACAGCGATATACAGAAGGTAGAAGGTGGAAGGATACACTAGTACAGTGAGGCACAGAAGGTGGAAGGTGGAAGGATACACTAATACAGTGAGCTACAGAAGGTGGAAGGTGGAAGGATACACTAATACAGTGAGATACAGAAGGTTGAAGGTGTAAGGATACGCTAGTACAGTGAGACACAGAAGGTGGAAGGTGGAAGGATACACTAATGCAGTGAGATACAGAAGGTGGAAGGATACACTAATACAGTGAGATACAGATGGTGGAAGGTGGAAGGATACACTAACACAGTGAGATACAAAAGGTGGAAGGTGGAAGCATACGCTAATACAGTGAGATACAGAAGGTGGAAGGATACACTAATGCAGTGAGATACAGAAGGTGGAAGGTGGAAGGATACACTAACACAGTGAGATACAGAAGGTTGAAGGTGTAAGGATACGCTAGTACAGTGAGACACAGAAGGTGGAAGGTGGAAGGATACACTAATACAGTGAGATACAGAAGGTGGAAGGATACACTAATACAGTGAGATACAGATGGTGGAAGGTGGAAGGATACACTAACACAGTGAGATACAAAAGGTGGAAGGTGGTAGCATACGCTAATACAGTGAGATACAGAAGGTGGAAGGATACACTAATGCAGTGAGATACAGAAGGTGGAAGGTGGAAGGATACACTAACACAGTGAGATACAGAAGGTGGAAAGTGGAAGGTTACGCTAATACAGTGAGATACAGAAGGTGGAAAGTGGAAGGATACGCTAATATATTGAGATACAGAAGGTGGAAGGTGGAAGGATACACTAATGCAGTGAGATACAGAAGGTGGAAGGTGGAAGGATACACTAACACAGTGAGATACAGAAGGTGGAAAGTGGAAGCATACGCTAATACAGTGAGATACAGAAGGTGGAAGGATACACTAATGCAGTGAGATACAGAAGGTGGAAGGTGGAAGGATACACTAACACAGTGAGACACAGAAGGTGGAAGGTGGAAGCATACGCTAATACAGTGAGATACAGAAGGTGGAAGGATACACTATTACAGTGAGATACAGAAGGCGGAAGGATACACTTATGCAGTGAGATACAGAAGGTGGAAAGTGGAAGGTTACGCTAATACATTGAGATACAGAAGGTGGAAGGTGGAAGGATACACTATTACAGTGAGATACAGAAGGTGGAAGGTAGAAGGTTACGTTAATACAGTGAGATACAGAAGGTGGAAGGTGGAAGGATACGCTAATACAGTGAGATACAGGAGGTGGAAGGTGGAAGGATACATGCATACAGTGAGATACAGAAGGTGGAAGGTGGAAGGATACACTAATACAGTGTGATACAGCAGGTGGAAGGTGGAAGGATACACTAATGCAGTGTGATACTGACGGTGGAAGGTGGTAGGATACACTAATAAAGTGAGATACAGAAGGTGGAAGGATACACTAATATAGTGAGATACAGAAGGTGGATGGATACACTAATACAGTGTGATACAGAAGGTGGAAGGTGGAAGGATACACTAATACAGTGTGATACAGCAGGTGGAAGGTGGAAGGATACACTAATGCAGTGTGATACTGACGGTGGAATGTGGTAGGATACACTAATAAAGTGAGATACAGAAGGTGGAAGGATACGCTAATACAGTGAGATACAGAAGGTGGAAGGTGGAAGGATACACTAATACAGTGAGATACAGAAGGTGGAAGGTGGAAGGATACACTAATACAGTGTGATACAGCAGGTGGAAGGTGGAAGGATACACTAATGCAGTGTGATACTGACGGTGGAATGTGGTAGGATACACTAATAAAGTGAGATACAGAAGGTGGAAGGATACGCTAATACAGTGAGATACAAAAGGTGGAATATGGAAGGATACACTAATACAGTGAGATACAGAAGGTGGAAAGTGGAAGGATACGCTAATACATTGAGATATAGAAGGTGGAAGGTAGAAGGATACACTATTACAGTGAGATCTAGAAGGTGGAAGGTGGAAGGATACGCTAATACAGTGAGATACAGAAGGTGGAAAGTGGAAGGATACGCTAGTACAGTGAGATACAGAAGGTGGAAGGTGGAAGGATACACTAATACAGTGAGACACAGAAGGTGGGAGGTGGAAGGATACACTAATGCAGTAAGATACAGAAGGTGGAAGGATACACTGATACAGTGTGATACAGACGGTGCAAGGTGGTAGGATGCACTAATACAGTGAGATACAGAAGGTGGAAGGATACACTAATACAGTGTGATACAGAAGGTGGAAGGATACTCTAATACAGTGTGATACAGACGGTGGAAGTTGGTAGGTTACACTAATAAAGTGAGATACAGAAGGTGGAAGGATACACTAATACAGTGAGATACAAAAGGTGAAAGGTGGAAACATACGCTAATAAAGTGAGATATAGAAGTTGGAAGGTGGAAGGATACGCTAATACAGTGAGATACAGAAGGTGGAAGGTGGAAGGATACACTAATACAGTGAGATACAGAAGGTGGAAGGTGGAAGCATACGCTAATACAGTGAGATATAGAAGGTGGAAGGTGGAAGGATACGCTAATACAGTGAAATACAGAAGGCAGAAGGATACACTTATGCAGTGAAATACAGAAGGTGGAAAGTGGAAGATACGCTAATACATTGAGATACAGAAGGTGGAAGGTAGAAGGATACACTAATACAGAGAGATACAGAAGGTGGAAGGGTACACTGATACAGAGAGATACAGAAGGTGGAAGGATACACTAATACAGTGAGATACAGAAGGTGGAAGGTGGAAGGATACACTAATACAGTGAGATACAGAAGGTGGAAGGTGGAAGGATACACTGATACAGAGAGATACAGAAGGTGGAAGGATACACTAATACATTGAGATACAGAAGGTGGAAGGTAGAAGGATACATTATTACAGTGAGATACAGAAGGCAGAAGGATGCACGAATACAGTGAGATACCGAAGGTGGAAGGTGGAAGGATACGCTAAAACAGTGAGATACAGAAGGTGGAAGGTGGAAGGATACGCTAAAACAGTGAGATACAGAAGGTGTAAGGTGGAAGGATACACTATTACAGTGAGATACAGAAGGCGGAAGGATACACTCATGCCGTGAGATATAGAAGGTGGAAAGTGGAAGGATACGCTAATACAGTGAGATACAGAAGGTGGAACGTGGAAGGATACGCTAATACAGTGAGATACAGAAGATGGACAGTGGAAGGATACACTAATACAGTGAGATACAGAAGGTGGATGTATACGATAATACAGTGAGATACAGAAGGTCTAAGGTGGAAGGATACACTGATACAGTGAGATACAGAAGGTGGAAGGTGGAAAGATACATGAATACAATGAGACACAGAAGGTGGAAGGTGGAAGGATACACTAATAAAGTGAGATACAGATGGTGGAAGGTGGAAGGATACACTAATATAGTGAGATACAGAAGGTGGAAGGTGGAAAGATACACTAATACAGTGAGATACAGAAGGTCGAAGGTCGAAGGATACGCTAATACAGTGAGATACAGAAGGTAGAAGGTGGAAGGAGACGCTAATGCAGGGAGATACAGAAGGTGGAAGGAGGAAGGATACGCGAATACAGGGAGATACAGAAGGTGGAAGGTGGAAGGATACACTAATATAGTGAGATACAGAAGGTGGAAGGATACGCTAATACAGTGAGATACAGAAGGTGGAAGGATACGCTAATACAGTGAGATCCAGAAGGTGGAAGGATACGCTAATACAGTGAGATACAGAAGGTGGAAGGTGGAAGGATACGCTAATACAGTGAGACACAGAAGGTGGAAGGTGGAAGGATACGCTAATACAGTGAGATACAGAAGGTGGAAGGTGGAAGGATACGCTAATACAGTGAGATACAGAAGGTGGAAGGATACGCTAATACAGTGAGATACAGAAGGTGGAAGGATACGCTAATACAGTGAGACACGGAAGGTGCAAGGTGGAAGGATACGCTAATACAGTGAGATACAGAAGGTGGAAGGATACGCTAATACAGTGAGATCCAGAAGGTGGAAGGATACGCTAATACAGTGAGATACAGAAGGTGGAAGGATACGCTAATACAGTGAGATACAGAAGGTGGAAGGATACGCTAATACAGTGAGATCCAGAAGGTGGAAGGATACGCTAATACAGTGAGATACAGAAGGTGGATGGGGACTCGTTTGGTTCTTTGTCACTGGTTCAGAGCCATTAATATAGGGGAGGCCTGAATTACAAAGACTTTGTAATTTATTGTAAAGCAATCAAAAATATAATTTAAAGTTTTTTTGTATTTCTCAAAGCAGGTTTAATCGCCCGAGACAATGTGGATTTTCAGCAGTAACTAAACATTGAGACACTCCATGGTCGCTGCTCATCTGTGAATGAGCGAATCAATCAATGATCAATACTGACAGGAGGATCCTGGGATTGCAGGATGCTGACCTGCACTTTTCTCATGTGATCAGGGAGATCAGAGCTGACAGTCACAGGTAATCCCTACAGCACGGCAGCACTGCCAACCAACCAGCCAGCACCATCAGGTGCACTCCACCCCCTCATGGTCTGCTGGTCATTCCTCATAATTTCACTGACCAAAGATTCAACTTCCATTTCACACGGAAGGTAGTGAGAAACAGTCAATGAATACAATTCTTGACATCAATTTTGCAAAATTTGATGAACAGTTCCTGTAAAACTGGAATGGAAAAAAATTCCAACAACTTCAGTAAGGTGTTCGACAAGGTTCCCCAAGGGAGACTGATTAGCAAGGTTAGATCTCATGGAATACAGGGAGAACTAGCCATTTGGATACAGAACTGGCTCAAAGGTAGAAGACAGAGGGTGGTGGTGGAGGGTTGTTTTTCAGACTGGAGACCTGTGACCAGTGGAGTGCCACAAGGATCGGTGCTGGGCCCTCTACTTTTTGTCATTTACATAAATGATTTGGATGCGAGCATAAGAGGTATAGTTGGTGGGCGGCACGGTGGCACAGTGGTTAGCACTGCTGCCTCACAGTGCCAGAGACCCGGGTTCAATTCCCGCCTCAGGCGACTGACTGTGTGGAGTTTGCACGTTCTCCCCGTGTCTGCGTGGGTTTCCTCCGGGTGCTCCGGTTTCCTCCCACAGTCCAAAGATGTGCAGGTCAGGTGAATTGGCCATGCTAAATTGCCCGTAGTGTTAGGTAAGGGTAAATGTAGGGGTATGGGTGGGTTGCGCTTCGGCGGGTCGGTGTGGACTTGTTGGGCCGAAGGGCCTGTTTCCACACTGTAAGTAATCTAATCTAATCTAATCTAGTAAGTTTGCAGATGACACTAAAATTGGAGGTGTAGTGGACAGCGAAGAGGGTTACCTCAGATTACAACAGGATCTGGACCAGATGGGCCAATGGGCTGAGAAGTGGCAGATGGAGTTTAATTCAGATAAATGCGAGGTGCTGCATTTTGGGAAAGCAAATCTTAGCAGGACTTATACACTTAATGGTAAGGTCCTAGGGAGTGTTGCTGAACAAAGAGACCTTGGAGTGCAGGTTCATAACTCCTTGAAAGTGGAGTCACAGGTCGATAGGATAGTGAAGAAGGCGTTTCGTATGCTTTCCTTTATTGGTCAGAGTATTGAGTACAGGAGTTGGGAGGTCATGTTGCGGCTGTACAGGACATTGGTTAGGCCACTGTTGGAATATTGCATGCAATTCTGGTCTCCTTCCTATCGGAAAGATGTTGTGAAACTTGAAGGGGTTCAGAAAAGATTTACAAGGATGTTGCAGGGTTGGAGGATCTGAGCTATAGGGAGAGGCTGAACAGGCTGGGGCTGTTTTCCCTGGAGCGTCGGAGGCTGAGGGGTGACTTTATAGAGGTTTACAAAATTATGAGGGGCATGGACAGGGTAAATAGACAAAGTCTTTTCCCTGGGGTTGGGGAGTCCAGAATTAGAGGGCATAGGTTTAGGGTGAGAGGGGAAAGATATAAAAGAGATCTAAGGGGCAACTTTTTCACGCAGAGGGTGGTATGTGTATGGAATGAGCTGCCAGAGGATGTGGTGGAGGCTGGTACAATTGCAACATTTAAGAGGCATTTGGATGGGTATATGAATAGGGAGGGTTTGGAGGGATATGGGCCGGGTGCTGGCAGGTGGAACTAGATTGGGTTGGGATATCTGGTCGGCGTGGACAGGTTGGACCGAAGGGTCTCTTTCCATGCTGTACATCTCTATGACTCTATGCAATCATCACACAGAAGCACTGTCAGCACTGAGCTCTGGAAAGGACGGAATCAATATTAAGACAGTTCATCACCCATCACTATCAGCAACTGACTCAAATTGGAGACGGCACATGACACAATCACAAGGTCAGTGTCGAGGGATTGACGCACTGTCGGAGTGTCAGTGCTGAGGGAGCGCCGCACTGTCAGAGGGTCAGTGCTGAGGGAGTGGGCACTGTCAGAGGGTCAGTGCTAAGGGAGTATCGCACTGTCGGAGGGTCAGTGCTGCGGGAGTGCCACACTCTCGGAGGGTCAGTACTAAGAGGGTGCCGCACTGTCGGAGGGATAGTGCTGAGGGAGTGCTGCACTGTCAGAGGGTCAGTGCTGAGGGAGTGCCACATTGTCGGAGGGTCAGAGCTGAGGGAGCGACACGCTGTTAGAGGGTCAGTGCTGAGGGAGTGCGCACTGTCGGAGGGTCAGTGCTGAGGGGGTGCCACACTCTCGGAGGGTCAGTACTAAGAGGGTGCCGCACTGTCGGAGGGATAGTGCTGAGGGAGTGCTGCACTGTCAGAGGGTCAGTGCTGAGGGAGTGCCACATTGTCGGAGGGTCAGAGCTGAGGGAGCGACACGCTGTTAGAGGGTCAGTGCTGAGGGAGTGCGCACTGTCGGAGGGTCAGTGCTGAGGGGGTGCCACACTCTCGGAGGGTCAGTACTAAGAGGGTGCCGCACTGTCGGAGGGATAGTGCTGAGGGAGTGCTGCACTGTCAGAGGGTCAGTGCTGAGGGAGTGCCACACTGTCGGAGGGTCAGAGCTGAGGGAGCGACACGCTGTTAGAGGGTCAGTGCTGAGGGAGTGCCGCACTGTCGGAGGGTCAGTGCTGAGGGGGTGCCGCACTGTCGGAGGGTCAGTACTAAGGGAGTGCCGCACTGTCAGAGGGTCAGTGCTGAGGGAGTGCCGCACTGTCGGAGGGTCAGTGCTGAGGGAGTGCCGCACTGTCGGAGGATCAGAGCTGAGGGAGTGCCGCACTGTCAGAGGGTCAATGCTGAGGGAGTGCCACACTGTCGGAGGATCAGTGCTGAGGGAGTGCCGCACTGTCGGAGGGTCAGTGCTGAGGGTGTGCCGCGCTGTTGGAGGGTCAGTGCTGAGGGAGTGGGCACTGTCGGAGGGTCAGTGCTGAGGGAGTGCCGCACTGTCGGAGGGTCAGTGCTGAGGGAGTGCCGCACTGTTGGAGGGTCAGTGCTGAGGGAGTGGGCACTGTCGGAGGGTCAGTGCTGAGGGAGTGCCGCACTGTTGGAGGGTCAGTGCTGAGGGAGTGGGCACTGTCGGAGGGTCAGTGCTGAGGGAGTGCCGCACTGTCGGAGGGTCAGTGCTGAGGGTGTGCCGCGCTGTTGGAGGGTCAGTGCTGAGGGAGTGGGCACTGTCGGAGGGTCAGTGCTGAGGGAGTGCCGCACTGTCGGAGGGTCAGTACTAAGGGAGTGCCGCACTGTCGGAGGGTCAGTACTAAGGGAGTGCCGCACTGTCGGAGGGTCAGTGCTGAGGGTGTGCCGCGCTGTTGGAGGGTCAGTGCTGAGGGAGTGGGCACTGTCGGAGGGTCAGTGCTGAGGGAGTGCCGCACTGTCGGAGCGTCAGTACTAAGGGAGTGCCGCACTGTCAGAGGGTCAGTGCTGCGGGAGTGCCACACTGTCGGAGGGTCAGTACTAAGGGAGTGCCACACTGTCAGAGGGTCAGTGCTGAGGGAGTTCCGCACTGTCAGAGGGTCAGTGCTGAGGGAGCGCCGCACTGTCGGAGGGTCAGTGCTGAGGGAGTGGGCACTGTCGGAGGGTCAGTGCTGAGGGAGTGCCGCACTGTCGGAGGGTCAGTACTAAGGGAGTGCCGCACTGTCGGAGGGTCAGTACTAAGGGAGTGCCGCACTGTCAGAGGGTCAGTGCTGAGGGTTGCCGCACTGTCGGAGGGTCAGTGCTGAGGGAGTGGGCACTGTCGGAGGGTTAGTATTGAAGGAGTGCCGCACTGTCAGAGGGTCAGTGCTGAGGGTGTGCCGCGCTGTCGGAGGGTCAGTGCTGAGGGAGTGGGCACTGTCGGAGGGTCAGTGCTGAGGGAGTGGGCACTGTCGGAGGGTCAGTGCTGAGGGAGTGCCGCACTGTCAGAGGGTCAGTGCTGAGGGAGTGCCACACTGTCGGAGGGTCAGTGCTGAGGGAGTGCCGCGCTGTCGGAGGGTCAGTGCTGAGGGAGTGGGCACTGTCGGAGGGTCAGTGCTGAGGGAGTGGGCACTGTCAGAGGGTCAGTGCTGAGGGTGTGCCGCGCTGTTGGAGGGTCAGTGCTGAGGGAGCGCCGCACTGTCGGAGGGTCAGTACTGAGGGAGTGCCGCACTGTCAGAGGGTTAGTATTGAGTGAGTGCCGCACTGTCGGAGGGTCAGTGCTGAGGGAGCGCCATCTTCAGGCTGATCTCTGATTAACTTGGTGTGTCCTGGCGGGCTGCAGTGTACACATATGTCCACTAGATGGGGGTGGTGCTCCATGTTGAGCCCAGGACAAGGACACAGAGACACAGTCACAGACATTGACCATAAACCCATGTGGCTGACGAATTACAGAATGAGGTGAAGATGGGAATAAAGAGAAGTGGGGATAAATGTGTGATAGTAACATTTCTGCAGAGAATTAGAGATAAAAGTGTGAACGGAAAAAAAAAAACGATATCTGGTAATATTTGCAATGAATTGACAAAATGATCAGAAAGCTGCAGATAGGGAACGCAGGAAAATACAAGTCAGAGATGGTCATGATCAAACTGCCGACAATTCACCCAGTGAGAATCTGTCTGGGGTCCGGGCTATGGGGACAATGTAGAGTGAGCTTTACTCTTTATCTTTTTTTTAGGAAAACACCCGGGTGGCCAGTGACAAACACTGCCCTTCACAGCAAGGGACAGTGCTGTGTGAGCAAAACAGTGAAGGGGAGGGTAGGGACTAAATCAAATAGAATTGGAGGGAGAAATGATGCACTCCACTCCCTGCGGCGCCCACCTCTCCCTGAACAACTCCAGGGTGTTGGTGGACACCGCGTGCTCCTTCTCCAAGGACATCCGGGCCCTAACGTAACCGCGGAAGAGGGGCAGGCAGTCGACCCTAACTACCCCCTCCACGGCCCGCTGCCTGGACCTGTTGATGGCCAGTTTGGCCAGGCCCAGGAGCAGAACCACGAGGAGGTCTTCAGACCTGCCCTCCTTCCTCCGTACCGGGTGCCCAAAGATCAGGAGCGTGGGACTGAAGTGCAGCCAAAAACAGAGGAGAAGGTTTTTCAGAAAATCAAAAAGGGAGTGCAAACGCCCACACCCAATATATACATGGTCCACGGACTCCACAGAACAAGCAGTTGGGCTGGGAGTCCGTGAACCACCGCAATCTGTGGTTGCAGGGGACTGCTGCGTGCAGCACCCTCCACCCCAGATCCCCGAGAGAAAGGGGGAGGACTCCCGCGTAGAGAGCCCTCCACTGGGGATCCCCACCGCCCGGTGGCAAATGGGCACGCCAAGGCGTGTCCGGACGGTGGATGAGGGAGAAGAGGTGGACGGTGTGCAGCAGCAGTCTGTACAGGGCCTTTCTCTTCACCTCCCTAAACGAAACAAAATTAAAATTCCGGAGGCGGCTCAGGTTGTGGGGCACAGGCTCCCGCGGGAAGTACGGGACCTTGGGGCCAAAGTGAAATTCCGTCCGGGCTGGGGTGAGCGCGGACGGGATCCCACCGCACACCTGAGCGTCCTCCAACTGGTGCACTACGTCGGGTCCGAGCACCACCATTTTAAGGCGAGCTTTACTCTTTATCTGGCGCTGCCCTGTCCTGGGATTGGTTCATGGTGATGTCACTGAGTCCACGAAGTGACGCCTTGAACTACGAGCTTGACAAATGCAAAATGTTTTGGGTCATAGTCCCTCACTTGGGCGAGAATCTACTCTGGTTTAAACACTGGCTTCAGCTGTTTCACCCATTCTCCAGGTCACCAGGTCTGAAATAATCTGCAGAAACCTCTTTACTCCAGAATCGAACCATATCCCAGGGCGGCACCCAGCTCCCGTTACTCCCGACTCACTCCCTGTACACCCTCTCTCCCTGTACACCCTCTCTCCCTGTACACCCTCTCCACCTGTACACCCTCTCTCCCTGTACACCCTCTCCCTGTACACCCTCTTCCCCTGTACACCCACTCTCCCTGTACACCCTCTCCCCCGTACACCCTCTCTCCCTGTACACACCCTCTCCCCCTGTACACCCTCTCTCCCTGTACACCCTCTCCCCCTGTACACCCTCTCCCTGTACACCCTCTCCATGTACACCCTCTCCCCCTGTCCTCCCTCTCCCCCTGTACACCCTCTCTCCGTGTACACCCTCTCTCCCTGTACACCCTCTCCCCCTGTACACCCTCTCCCTGTACACCTTCACTCCCTGTACACCCTCTCTCCCTGTACACCCTCACTCCCTGTACACCCTCTCCCTGTACACCCTCTCCCCCTGAACACCCCCACTCTCTGTACACCCTCTCCTCCTGAACACCCTCACTCTCTGTACACCCTCACTCCCTGTACACACCCTCACTCTCTGTACACCCTCTCCCTGTGCACCCTCTCCCCCTGCAGACCCTCACTCCCTCACTCACTATCCAGTGTGTAGGTTTGCTCCTGCCGCTCATTACAAGAGTTAGACAGAAGGAAATCTCTGGTTCGCTGAAAGCACTGAAGGTGTGATCTGAGCCTGTGGAATAAGGAATATGTACATTCCTTTCAAGGACAGCAGTGAAAACAGTTAGTGACCAACTGTGCCAACAGTGATTGGCAGCACATGTTCACAGCTGCCGACAGTGACCAGATGTCTGGTTGTGTCAGTGGGACTCAGTTCCCATATCAGGATGTCCCTGCTGCTGGCTCTCTGTCAGCTCATTGTGGGCCACACGCACATGTTGGGGGGTGGGGGGTTGCAGGATGATGGTGGTGGTGGTTGTGGTAGGGCGGGAGTATCCTCAGTAATGGGCCACTATGTTAACATGGATGGCAAGAGCACTCTGCCTTCCCAGGAACAGCGGGAGGCCATTCAGCCAACCAAAACTCTGCTATTCAATAGTTCCAGAACTGCTTTGTATGTGGGCACCATCTCGTCTGTGACACTGGGTTTCCTCTTTGAACATAAATTTATTCAGCTCCATTTCAAACATCCTCTGACTTTCAGTGCCCCACTCTCATCCGTAACATCACCCCAAAACAGTCCAGCTCTGAGCTGAACGTTTTCCCATCAAATCCTTTCATCGTCTTAAACCATCCAGCTCACTCAGTCAGTCCCTTCCCCATTTATATCCAGCTCACTCAGTCCCTTCCCCATTTCTGTCCCAGCTCAGTCAGTCCCTTCCCCATTTATATCCAGCTCACTCAGTCCCTTCCCCATTTCTGTCCCAGCTCAGTCAGTCCCTTCCCCATTTATATCCCAGCTCACTCAGTCCCTTCCCCATTTATATCCAGCTCACTCAGTCCCTTCCCCATTTATATCCAGCTCACTCAGTCCCTTCCCCATTTATATCCCAGCTCAGTCAGTCCCTTCCCCATTTATATCCCAGCTCACTCAGTCCCTTCCCCATTTATATCCCAGCTCACTCAGTCCCTTCCCCATTTATATCCCAGCTCACTCAGTCTCTTCCCCATTTATATCCCAGCTCACTCAGTCCCTTCCCCATTTATATCCAGCTCACTCACTCAGTCCGTTCCCCATTTATATCCCAGCTCAGTCAGTCCCTTCCCCATTTATATCCAGCTCACTCAGTCCCTTCCCCATTTATATCCAGCTCAGTCAGTCCCTTCCCCATTTATATCCCAGCTCAGTCAGTCCCTTCCCCATTTATATCCAGCTCACTCAGTCCCTTCCCCATTTATATCCAGCTCAGTCAGTCCCTTCCCCATTTATATCCCAGCTCAGTCAGTCCCTTCCCCATTTATATCCCAGCTCACTCAGTCCCTTCCCCATTTCTGTCCCAGCTCACTCAGTCCGTTCTCCATTTATATCCCAGCTCACTCAGTCCCTTCCCCATTTATATTCCAGCTCACTCAGTCCCTTCCCCATTTCTGACCCAGCACACTCAGTCCCTTCCCCATTTATATCCCAGCTCACTCAGTCCTTTCCCCATTTCTGTCCCAGCTCACTCAGTCCCTTCTCCATTTATATCCCAGCTCACTCAGTCCCTTCCCCATTTATATCCCAGCTCAATCAGTCCCTTCCCCATTTCTGTCCCAGCTCACTCAGTCCGTTCCCCATTTATATCCCAGCTCACTCAGTCCTTTCCCCATTTCTGTCCCAGCTCACTCAGTCCCTTCTCCATTTATATCCCAGCTCACTCAGTCCCTTCCACCTTCTGTCCCAGCTCACTCAGTCCCTTCCCCATTTATATCCCAGCTCACTCAGTCCTTTCCCCATTTCTGTCCCAGCTCACCCAGTCCGTTCCCCATTTATATCCCAGCTCACTCAGTCCCTTCCCCATTTCTGTCCCAGCTCACTCAGTCCGTTCCCCATTTATATCCCAGCTCACTCAGTCCCTTCCCCATTTATATCCCAGCTCACTCAGTCCCTTCCCCATTTCTGTCCCAGCTCACTCAGTCCATTCCCCATTTATATCCCAGCTCACTCAGTCCTTTCCCCATTTCTGTCCCAGCTCACTCAGTCCCTTCCCCATTTATATCCCAGCTCACTCAGTCCTTTCTCCATTTCTGTCCCAGCTCACTCAGTCCCTTCCCCATTTATATCCCAGCTCACTCAGTCCCTTCCCCATTTCTGTCCCAGCTCACTCAGTCCCTTCCCCATTTCTGTCCCAGCTCACTCAGTCCCTTCCCCATTTATATCCAGCTCACTCAGTCCCTTCCCCATTTATATCCAGCTCACTCAGTCCCTTCCCCATTTATATCCCAGCTCACTCAGTCCTTTCGCCATTTCTGTCCCAGGTCACTCAGTCCCTTCCCCATTTATATCCCAGCTCACTCAGTCCCTTCCCCATTTCTGTCCCAGCTCACTCAGTCCCTTCCCCATTTATATCCCAGCTCACTCAGTCCCTTCCCCATTTCTGTCCCAGCTCACTCAGTCCCTTCCCCATTTCTGTCCCAGCTCACACAGTCCCTTCCCCATTTATATCCAGCTCACTCAGTCCCTTCCCCATTTATATCCAGCTCACTCAGTCCCTTCCCCATTTCTGTCCCAGCTCACTCAGTCCCTTCCCCATTTATATCCCAGCTCACTCAGTCCCTTCCCCATTTATATCCCAGCTCACTCAGTCCCTTCCCCATTTCTGTCCCAGCTCACTCAGTCCGTTCCCCATTTATATCCCAGCTCAGTCAGTCCCTTCCCCATTTATATCCAGCTCACTCAGTCCCTTCCCCATTTATATCCCAGCTCAGTCAGTCCCTTCCCCATTTATATCCCAGCTCACTCAGTCCCTTCCCCATTTATATCCCAGCTCACTCAGTCCTTTCCCCATTTCTGTCCCAGCTCACTCAGTCCCTTCTCCATTTATATCCCAGCTCACTCAGTCCCTTCCCCATTTATATCCCAACTCACTCAGTCCCTTCCCCATTTCTGTCCCAGCTCAGTCAGTCCCTTCCCCATTTATATCCCATCTCACTCAGTCCTTTCCCCATTTCTGTCCCAGCTCACTCAGTCCCTTCTCCATTTATATCCCAGCTCACTCAGTCCCTTCCCCATTTATATCCCAGCTCACTCAGTCCCTTCCTCATTTCTGTCCCAGCTCACTCAGTCCCTTCCCCATTTATATCCCAGCTCACTCAGTCCTTTCCCCATTTCTGTCCCAGCTCACTCAGTCCCTTCTCCATTTATATCCCAGCTCACTCAGTCCCTTCCCCATTTCTGCCCCAGCTCACTCAGTCCCTTCCCCATTTATATCCCAGCTCACTCAGTCCTTTCCCCATTTCTGTCCCAGCTCACACAGTCCGTTCCCCATTTATATCCCAGCTCACTCAGTCCCTTCCCCATTTCTGTCCCAGCTCACTCAGTCCATTCCCCATTTATATCCCAGCTCACTCAGTCCCTTCCCCATTTATATCCCAGCTCACTCAGTCCCTTCCCTATTTCTGTCCCAGCTCACTCAGTCCGTTCCCCATTTATATCCCAGCTCACTCAGTCCTTTCCCCATTTCTGTCCCAGCTCACTCAGTCCCTTCCCCATTTTTATCCCAGCTCACTCAGTCCCTTCCCCATTTCTGACCCAGCTCACTCAGTCCCTTCCCCATTTATATCCCAGCTCACTCAGTCCCTTCCCCATTTCTGTCCCAGCTCACTCAGTCCCTTCCCCATTTCTGTCCCAGCTCACTCAGTCCCTTCCCCATTTATATCCAGCTCACTCAGTCCCTTCCCCATTTATATCCAGCTCACTCAGTCCGTTCCCCATTTATATCCCAGCTCACTCAGTCCTTTCCCCATTTCTGTCCCAGCTCACTCAGTCCCTTCCCCATTTATATCCCAGCTCACTCAGTCCCTTCCCCATTTCTGTCCCAGCTCACTCAGTCCCTTCCCCATTTATATCCCAGCTCACTCAGTCACTTCCCCATTTATATCCCAGCTCACTCAGTCCCTTCCCCATTTCTGTCCCAGCTCACTCAGTCCCTTCCCCATTTATATCCCAGCTCACTCAGTCCTTTCCCCATTTCTGTCCCAGCTCACTCAGTCCCTTCTCCATTTATATCCCAGCTCACTCAGTCCCTTCCCCATTTATATCCCAGCTC
This sequence comes from Chiloscyllium plagiosum, assembly GCF_037043375.1. Lineage (NCBI taxonomy): Eukaryota > Metazoa > Chordata > Chondrichthyes > Orectolobiformes > Hemiscylliidae > Chiloscyllium > Chiloscyllium plagiosum. Next base: position 2,454,670 of record NW_028270169.1, read on the forward strand.
ACTCAGTCCCTTCCCCATTTCTGTCCCAGCTCACTCAGTCCCTTCCCCATTTATATCCCAGCTCACTCAGTCCTTTCCCCATTTCTGTCCCAGCTCACTCAGTCCCTTCTCCATTTATATCCCAGCTCACTCAGTCCCTTCCCCATTTCTGTCCCAGCTCACTCAGTCCCTTCCCCATTTATATCCCAGCTCACTCAGTCCTTTCCCCATTTCTGTCCCAGCTCACACAGTCCCTTCCCCATTTATATCCCAGCTCACTCAGTCCCTTCCCCATTTCTGTCCCAGCTCACTCAGTCCGTTCCCCATTTATATCCCAGCTCACTCAGTCCCTTACCCATTTATATCCCAGCTCAGTCAGTCCCTTCCCCATTTCTGTCCCAGCTCACTCAGTCCGTTCCCCATTTATATCCCAGCTCACTCAGTCCTTTCCCCATTTCTGTCCCAGCTCACTCAGTCCCTTCCCCATTTATATCCCAGCTCACTCAGTCCTTTCCCCATTTCTGTCCCAGCTCACTCAGTCCCTTCCCCATTTATATCCCAGCTCAATCAGTCCCTTCCCCATTTCTGTCCCAGCTCACTCAGTCCCTTCCCCATTTCTGTCCCAGCTCACTCAGTCCCTTCCCCATTTATATCCAGCTCACTCAGTCCCTTCCCCATTTATATCCAGCTCACTCAGTCCGTTCCCCATTTATATCCCAGCTCACTCAGTCCCTTCTCCATTTATATCCCAGCTCACTCAGTCCCTTCCCCATTTCTGTCCCAGCTCACTCAGTCCCTTCCCCATTTATATCCCAGCTCACTCAGTCCTTTCCCCATTTCTGTCCCAGCTCACACAGTCCCTTCCCCATTTATATCCCAGCTCACTCAGTCCCTTCCCCATTTCTGTCCCAGCTCACTCAGTCCGTTCCCCATTTATATCCCAGCTCACTCAGTCCCTTACCCATTTATATCCCAGCTCACTCAGTCCCTTCCCCATTTCTGTCCCAGCTCACTCAGTCCGTTCCCCATTTATATCCCAGCTCACTCAGTCCCTTCCCCATTTCTGTCCCAGTTCACTCAGTCCCTTCCCCATTTCTGTCCCAGCTCACTCAGTCCCTTCCCCATTTATATCCAGCTCACTCAGTCCCTTCCCCATTTATATCCAGCTCACTCAGTCCCTTCCCCATTTCTGTCCCAGCTCACTCAGTCCCTTCCCCATTTATATCACAGCTCAGTCAGTCCCTTCCCCATTTCTGTCCCAGCTCACTCAGTCCCTTCCCCATTTATATCCAGCTCACTCAGTCCCTTCCCCATTTCTGTCCCAGCTCACTCTGTCCCTTGCCCATTTATATCCCAGCTCACTCAGTCCCTTCCCCATTTATATCCCAGCTCACTCAGTCCGTTCCCCATTTATATCCCAGCTCACTCAGTCCCTTCCCCATTTATATCCCAGCTCAGTCAGTCCCTTCCCCATTTATATCCCAGCTCACTCAGTCCCTTCCCCATTTCTGTCCCAGCTCACTCAGTCCCTTCCCCATTTCTGTCCCAGCTCACTCAGTCCCTTCCCCATTTATATCCCAGCTCACTCAGTCCCTTCCCCATTTATATCCCAGCTCACTCAGTCCCTTCCCCATTTCTGTCCCAGCTTACTCAGTCCCTTCCCCATTTCTGTCCCAGCTCACTCAGTCCCTTCCCCATTTATATCCCAGCTCACTCAGTCCTTTCCCCATTTCTGTCCCAGCTCACACAGTCCCTTCCCCATTTATATCCCAGCTCACTCAGTCCCTTCCCCATTTCTGTCCCAGCTCACTCAGTCCGTTCCCCATTTATATCCCAGCTCACTCAGTCCCTTACCCATTTATATCCCAGCTCACTCAGTCCCTTCCCCATTTCTGTCCCAGCTCACTCAGTCCGTTCCCCATTTATATCCCAGCTCACTCAGTCCCTTCCCCATTTCTGTCCCAGTTCACTCAGTCCCTTCCCCATTTCTGTCCCAGCTCACTCAGTCCCTTCCCCATTTATATCCAGCTCACTCAGTCCCTTCCCCATTTATATCCAGCTCACTCAGTCCCTTCCCCATTTCTGTCCCAGCTCACTCAGTCCCTTCCCCATTTATATCACAGCTCAGTCAGTCCCTTCCCCATTTCTGTCCCAGCTCACTCAGTCCCTTCCCCATTTATATCCAGCTCACTCAGTCCCTTCCCCATTTCTGTCCCAGCTCACTCTGTCCCTTGCCCATTTATATCCCAGCTCACTCAGTCCCTTCCCCATTTATATCCCAGCTCACTCAGTCCGTTCCCCATTTATATCCCAGCTCACTCAGTCCCTTCCCCATTTATATCCCAGCTCAGTCAGTCCCTTCCCCATTTATATCCCAGCTCACTCAGTCCCTTCCCCATTTCTGTCCCAGCTCACTCAGTCCCTTCCCCATTTCTGTCCCAGCTCACTCAGTCCCTTCCCCATTTATATCCCAGCTCACTCAGTCCCTTCCCCATTTATATCCCAGCTCACTCAGTCCCTTCCCCATTTCTGTCCCAGCTTACTCAGTCCCTTCCCCATTTATATCCCAGCTCACTCAGTCCCTTCCCCATTTCTGTCCCAGCTCACTCAGTCCCTTCCCCATTTATATCCCAGCTGAGTCAGTCCACCTGCCCCAGGCTGACACCAGAAGAATCATTCTCACACTCCGAGTGACTCCAACAAGAGATTGCTCCTTCCATACTTCACTCTGTTCCATGTTAAAGACTCTGGGAACGAGTTTTTGAAAGATATGATCGTGAAACATTATTCTCAACCCATTGAGGTGGTTGTCAGATTCCGATAAGGAAAGTGTGAACTGAGGCACACTGTCAATTCAGTAGCTTTGCTAGTTATAGCTGGTAAAGAATTTCAACAAAATTGACAAATTATTAGAAATCTCTGGGAAGATTCCCCATTTTGCTTGGAAAGACCCTCACCACCATTCCTCAAAACAATTACCCTTCTACACATCCCACTGTCAGCTCCAAGATTAACCCCAGCACCCCAATCTTTCCACATTCACTGAGAATCCCAGCGAGAGTCAGCCCCTTCAGGAATTGTATCCCAATGAGAGACAGCCCCTTCAGGAACTGTATCCCAGTGAGAGACAGCCCCTTCAGGAACTGTATCCCAGTGAGAGACAGCCCTTTCAGGAACTGTGTCCCTGTGAGTGTCAGCCCCTTCAGGAACTGTATCCCAGTGAGAGTCAGCCCCTTCAGGAACTGTATCCCAGTGAGAGACCAATCCTTCAGGAACTGTATCCCAGTGAGAGACAGCCCCTTCAGGAACTGTATCCCAGTGAGAGACAGCCCTTTCAGGAACTGTGTCCCTGTGAGTGTCAGCCCCTTCAGGAACTGTGTCCCTGTGAGTGTCAGCCCCTTCAGGAACTGTATCCCAGTGAGAGACAGCCCCTTCAGGAACTGTATCCCAGTGAGAGTCAGCCCCTTCAGGAACTGTATCCCAGTGAGAGACAGCCCCTTCAGGAACTGTATCCCAGTGAGAGACAGCCCCTTCAGGAACTGTATCCCAGTGAGAGTCAGCCCCTTCAGGAACTGTATCCCAGTGAGAGACAGCCCCTTCAGGAACTGTATCCCAGTGAGAAACAGCCCCTTCAGGAACTGTATCCCAGTGAGAGTCAGCTCCTTCAGGAACTGTATCCCAGTGAGAGACAGCCCCTTCAGGAACTGTATCCCAGTGAGAAACAGCCCCTTCAGGAACTGTATCCCAGTGAGAGTCAGCTCCTTCAGGAACTGTATCCCAGTGAGAGACAGCACCTTCAGGAACTGTATCCCAGTGAGAGACAGCCCCTTCAGGAACTGTATCCCAGTGAGAGACAGCCCCTTCAGGAACTGTATCCCAGTGAGAGTCAGCCCCTTCAGGAACTATATCCCAGTATGATGCAGACTGTGAAAAATTCCATGGATTTACTAACACAGTATAGACAGTCTGCGATGAAGCTCTCTTCCCTTTCTCCCTCACACCCTCCCTTGCTCTCTCTCTCTCTCCTTCTCCCTTTCCATCCTTTCTAACCGCCTCTTTCTCTCTTTGTCTCTTGCTCTCTCTCCCTCCAGCCCTCTCTCTCTCCCCTCACTCTCCCCTCCCCCCCCCCAACCCCAGCCCTCTCTCTCTGGAGTTCTCCCTTAATTGCCACTTCAACCTGTGACAGTAAGATAGTTGCTCTGAAGTCGGTTTTCGAGATCGATATGTAGATGGTTGGGGCTGGAATGTAACCTTTCCTGGAATAATATTCTTATGACAACAGCAGCGTTTAACCCAGGATCTGAAATCCAGACAATCACTGGATTGGAACACCTAGACATCTGCTCAAAGATCCCAGTCTTATTGGGCATCAGATCCTGCAATTTGGAAACAATTTATTCCTGGCAGCTCTGTGAGTCCTACAGCCTTAGAACCCAGCAGTCCGGCCTGTTAAGCCTGTGACTTGTATGCTATTTGCTTTAAACTATGAATAATTGTACAGATATGGTTCAACCTCTGACAGCACCATCCAGACCAGTTCTGTGTTCACCAGCCACAATACAACAGATCAACTGCCAAACCACGGTTGGGTTCTGAGGAGTTCTCAGTGTAATTTACTGTTGTTGTCCACTTAACACTGAATCAATAACAAACAAAAAATTTCCTTGACCACCTCCCAACTGCATCAGTGACTGAAACAGTCAGCCAAACATGAACTTTCCCAGCACTGAGCACCCAAACACAGACTGAACACGGAGCACCCAAACACAGACTGAACACGGAGCACCCAAACACAGACTGAACACGGAGCACCCAAACACAGACTGAACACGGAGCACCCAAACACAGACTGAACACTGAGCACCCAAACACAGACTGAACACTGAGCACCCAAACACAGACTGAACACTGAGCACCCAAACACAGACTGAACACGGAGCACCCAAACACAGACTGAACACGGAGCACCCAAACACAGACTGAACACTGAGCACCCAAACACAGACTGAACACGGAGCACCCAAACACAGACTGAACACTGAGCACCCAAACACAGACTGAACACGGAGCACCCAAACACAGACTGAACACGGAGCACCCAAACACAGACTGAACACTGAGCACCCAAACACAGACTGAACACGGAGCACCCAAACACAGACTGAACACGGAGCACCCAAACACAGACTGAACACTGAGCACCCAAACACAGACTGAACACGGAGCACCCAAACACAGACTGAACACTGAGCACCCAAACACAGACTGAACACTGAGCACCCAAACACAGACTGAACACGGATCACCCAAACACAGACTGAACACAGAGCACCCAAACACAGACTGAACACTGAGCACCCAAACACAGACTGAACACTGAGCACCCAAACACAGACTGAACACTGAGCACCCAAACACAGACTGAACACGGAGCACCCAAACACAGACTGAACACAGAGCACCCAAACACAGACTGAACACTGAGCACCCAAACACAGACTGAACACTGAGCACCCAAACACAGACTGAACACGGAGCACCCAAACACAGACTGAACACTGAGCACCCAAACACAGACTGAACACTGAGCACCCAAACACAGACTGAACACGGAGCACCCAAACACAGACTGAACACGGAGCACCCAAACACAGACTGAACACTGAGCACCCAAACACAGACTGAACACGGAGCACCCAAACACAGACTGAACACGGAGCACCCAAACACAGACTGAACACGGAGCACCCAAACACAGACTGAACACTGAGCACCCAAACACAGACTGAACACTGAGCACCCAAACACAGACTGAACACTGAGCACCCAAACACAGACTGAACACTGAGCACCCAAACACAGACTGAACACTGAGCACCCAAACACAGACTGAACACGGAGCACCCAAACACAGACTGAACACGGAGCACCCAAACACAGACTGAACACGGAGCACCCAAACACAGACTGAACACTGAGCACCCAAACACAGACTGAACACGGAGCACCCAAACACAGACTGAACACAGAGCACCCAAACACAGACTGAACACTGAGCACCCAAACACAGACTGAACACGGAGCACCCAAACACAGACTGAACACGGAGCACCCAAACACAGACTGAACACGGAGCACCCAAACACAGACTGAACACGGAGCACCCAAACACAGACTGAACACTGAGCATTGTGCCTGGAAGCAATGATTTTTATACCAGGAACAGTCTTCCATTTTCCTGATGACCTTCTTTCCCTGTCACAGGACAATCGCTGCAGATTTCTGACTTCCAAAAAAGATTAACCAGAAAGTTCTGTTCCTGAAACAGAAACTGCCTGATTTCAGTGAGATTGCAGCATCATTGACTCAATTTGAGTCACACACATGGGAAACAGTCACTGGGGAACAGTCACTGGGAAACAGTCACTGGGGAACAGTCACTGGGAAACAGTCACTGGGAAACAGTCACTGGGGAACAGTCACTGGGGAACAGTCACTGGGGAACAGTCACTGGGGAACAGGCAGAACCTATCACCTTCTCAATCTCCCACCCTTTGGGGGGGAGGGGAAAAGTGGGCTTTTTAAATGTTGCAATTGTACCAACCTCCACCACATCCTCTGGCAGCTCATTCCATACACGTACCACCCTCTGTGTGAAAAAGTTGCCCCTTAGGTCTCTTTTATACCTTTCCCCTCTCACCCTAAGCCTATGCCCTCTAGTTCTGGACTCCCCCACCCCAGGGAAAAGACTTTGCCTATTTATCCTATCCATGCCCCTCATGATCTTATAAACCTCTATAAGGTCACCCCTCAGCCTCCGACGCTCCAGGGAAAACAGCCCCAGCCTGTTCAGCCTCTCCCTGTAGCTCAAATCCTCCAACACTGGCAACATCCTTGTAAATCTTTTCTGAACCCTTTCAAGTTTCACAACACCTTTCCGATAGGAAGGAGACCAGAATTGCACACGATATTCCAACAGTGGCCTAACCAATGTCCTGTACGGCCGCAACATGACCTCCCAACTCCTGTACTCAATACTCTGACCAATAAAGGAAAGCATACCAAACACCTTCTTCACTATCCTATCTACCTGTGACTCCACTTTCAAGGAGCTATGAACCTGCACTCCAAGGTCTCTTTGTTCAGCAACACTCCCTAGGACCTTACCATTAGGTGTATAAGTCCTGCTAAGATTTGCTTTCCCAAAATGCAGCACCTCGCATTTATCTGAATTAAACTCCATCTGCCACTTCTCAGCCCATTGGCCCGTCTGGTCCAGATCCTGTTGTAATCTGAGGTAACCTTCTTCGCTGCCCTCTACACCTCCAATTTTGGTGTCATCTGCAAACTTACTAACTGTACCTCTTATGCTCACATCCAAATCATTTATATAAATGATGAAAAGTAGAGGACCCAGCACCGATCCTTGTGGCACTCCACTGGTCACAGGCCTCCAGTCTGAAAAACAACCCTCCACCACCACCCTCTGTCTTCTACCTTTGAGCCAGTTCTGTATCCAAATGGCTACTTCTCCCTGTATTCCATGAGATCTAACCTTGCTAATCAGTCTCCCATGGAGAAACTTGTCGAACGCCTTACTGAAGTCCATATAGATCACATCTACTGCTCTGCTCTCATCAATCTTCTTTGTTACTTCTTCAAAAAACTCAATCAAGTTTGTGAGACATGATTTCCCACGCACAAAGCCATGTTGAATATCCCTAATCAGTCCTTGCCTTTCCAAATACATGTACATCCTGTCCCTCAGGATTCCCTCCAACAACTTGCCCACCACTGAGGTCAGGCTCACCGGTCTATAGTTCCCTGGCTTGTCCTTACCACCTTTCTTAAACAGTGGCACCACGTTTGCCAACCTCCAGTCTTCCTCCTCTGTAATATGGACATTTTTCAAGATGTCACCATCTATTTCACTATATTTTATATGTTCCATATCCTTTTCCACAATAAATACTGAAGCAAAATATTCATTTAGTATCTCCCCGATCTCCTGCGGCTCCACACAAAGGCCGCCTTGCTGATCTTTGAGGGGCCCTATTCTCTCCCAAGTTACTCTTTTGTCCTTAATATATTTGTAAAAACCCTTTGGATTCTCCTTTATCTGATTTGTCAAAGCTATCTCATGTCCCCGTTTTGCCCTCCTGATTTCCCTCTTAAGTATACTCTTACTGCCTTTATACTCTTCTAAGGATTCACACGATCTATCCTGTCTATACCTGACATATGCTTCCTTCTTTTTCTTAACCAAACTCTCAATTTCTTTAGTCATCCAGCATTCCCTATACCTATCAGCCTTCCCCTTCACCCTGACAGGAATATACTGTCTCTGGATTCTTGTTATCTCATTTCTGAAGGCTTCCCATTTTCCAGCCGTCCCTTTACCTGCGAACATCAGCCCCAATCAGTTTTTGAAAGTCCTTGCCTAATACCGTCAAAATTGGCCTTTCTTCAATTTAGAACTTCAACTTTTAGATCTGGTCTATCCTTTTCCATCACTATTTTAAACTGAATAGAATTATGGTCGCTGGCCCCAAAGTGCTCCCCCACTGACACCTCAGTCACCTGCCCTGCCTTATTTCCCAAGAGTAGGTCAGATTTTGCACCTTCTCTACTAGATACATCCATATATTGATCAGAAAATTTTGTTGTATACACTTAACAAATTCCTCTCCATCTAATCCCCAGTCTACATTTTGAAAGTTAAAATCCCCTACCATAACCAGAGTTGAAAAATGTCACGTTTCGGGCATAAGCCCTTCTTCAGGAATGTCAATTTTCCTGCTCCTCGGATGCTGCCTGGCCTGCTGTGTTTTTCCAGTACGACATTTTTCAACTCTGGTCTCCAGCATCTGCAGTCCTCACTTTCCCCTACCATAACCACCCTATTATTCTCACAGATAACCGAGATCTCCTTACAAATTTGCTTCTCAATTTCCCTCTGACTATTAGGGGGTCCCTTTCTTATTTCTCAGTTCAACTTCCCTGGATGTATTTCTGGGAATATCCTTCCTCAGTACACTTTAAGAAAGGGAAATGCTACTGGATAAACCTGTGAAGGATATAACCAGCTCATTGGGGGGACTGGTAGCCATGATATATTTGCATTTTTATAAGGCTTTTAATTAAATCCCAAATATGAGGTTAATGAATAAAATTAGAGACCATGGAATTAGAGTATAACATGCTGACAACTGACCAACAGACAGAAAAGTAGGAGGAAATAAATCATTCTCATGGCTTCAGACTGTGGCAAACAGGATACTGCAAGCATGTGGAGTTTTGTATTCATTCCTGGGATGTGGGTGTTGCCCTTGAGCAGGTGGGGGTGAGCTGCCTTCTTGAACCGCTGCAGTCCGTGTGCTGTGGGTTGACCCACAATATCCTTAGGGGAGGAATTCCAGGATTTTGACCCGGTGGTAGTGAAGGAACAGTGATATATTTCCAAGTCAGGATGTGTTTTTTTGACATAGTTATTACCTGGCATCTGTGTGACATGAATGTTACTTGCCACTTACCAGGCCCAAGCCTGGAGATTGTCCAGGTCTTGTTGTATTTGGACACGGCCTGCTTCCGTATCTGAGGAGTTGTGAATGATGCTGAATATTGTGTAATCATCAGCAAATATCCCCACTTCTGACCTTATGATGGAGGGAAGGTAATTGATGAAGCAGCTGAAGATGGTTGGGCCTAGGACATTACCCTGAGGAACTCCTGCCGAGATGTCCTGGAGCTGAGATGGAGAGTCCATGATTTGGGCAAAAACCCTCATCAGGACTTTTGCCTGAAACGTCGGTTCTCCTGCTCCTCGGATGCTGCCTGACCTGCTGTGCTTTTCCAGCATCACACTCTTGACTCTAATCTCCAGCATCTGCAGTCCTCACTTTTGCTGGAGCTGAGATGACTGACCTCCAATGACCACGACCATCTTCCTATGTGTCAGGTATGACTCTAACCAGCGGAGAGTGTGTCCCCTGATACCCATTGATTCCAGTCTTGTCAGGGCTCCTTGATACCACACTTGGTCGAATGTAGCCTTGATGTCAAGGGCTGTCCATCCACCTTCCCCTCTGGAGTTAGGTTGTTTTATCCATGTTTGAACCAAGGCTGTGTCAAGATCAGGAGCTGAGTGACCCTGGGGGAACCCAAACTGGGCGTCGCTGAGCAGGTTATTGCTGAGCAGGTGCTGCTTGATAACACTGTTACTGACAACTTCCACCACTTTGAGAGGAGACTAATGGAGCTGGTAATTGGCCAGGTTGGATTTATCCTGGCTTTTGTGTACAGGTCATACCTGGGCAATTTTCCACATTTGTCGGGTAGATACCAGTGTTGCAGCTGGACTGAGAGAGCTTGGCTGGAGCAAGTTCTGGAGCACGAGTCTTCAGCATTATAACTGGAATGTTGTCAGGGCCCATAGTCTTTGCACTATCCAGTGTTTCCAAGTGTTTTTGGTGTCACATGGAGTGAATCGGATTGGCTGAAGACTGGTCTCTGTGATGCTGGGGACCACTGGAGGAGACTGAGATGGATCACCCACTTGGCTGGAGATTGCTGTGAAAGATTAGATTTTAGATTAGATTACAGTGTGGAAACAGGCCCTTCGGCCCAACAAGTCCACACCGACCCGCCGAAGCGAAACCCACCCATACCCCTACATTTACCCCTTACCTAACACTACGGGCAATTTAGTATGGCCAATTCACCTGACCTGCACATCTTTGGACTGTGGGAGGAAACCGGAACACCCGGAGGAAACCCACGCAGACACGGGGAGAATGTGCAAATTCCACACAGTCAATCGCCTGAGTCGGGAATTGAACCCGGGTCTCTGGCGCTGCGAGGCAGCAGTGCTAACCACTGTGCCACCGTGCCGCCCACTAAGCTTCAGCCTTATCTTTTGCACTGATGTGCTGGGCTCTTCTACCCTTGATGATGGTGATATTTGTGGAGCCTCCTCTTCCAGAGAGCTGGTTAATCATGCACCACCATACTTGACTGGATGAAGTTGTACTGCAGAGGTTAGATGTGATCCATTGGTTGTGGGATCACTTAGCTCTATCACTTGCTGTTTATGGTGTTTGGTACACAAGTCGCTTCACCAGGTTGGCATCCAATTTTTAGACATGCCATACCCTCCTGCAGTCTCCATTGAACAGCTGCTCACAACTTATAAGAATGATTTGGACATGTGAACAGGAGGGAATATGTCCACGCACACTTATGGCATAAATCCTGCTGGAATGAAATTAACAAGGAAAATGTAAAGATACTAAAAGGCGATTTGGACAGTCCAAAGAGTGTGGTGGATCAAATATAATCTGGAAAAATATAAAGTTTTCAACTTGTTTGGAGGAACAGTGAGGTACAAACGTATAGATAGTGAGACATTGGGAAGCGCTGATGTCCAAAGTTGGCTGCAGTGATATAGCAAGCTGTTCACTAAGCACAGTATATTGACCCTCATTGCAAGGGGGTTTGAGTCCGGGAGATGTCGTCTCTCTGGAAACATATGGAGCCTTGCTAAGACCTCATCTGAAATATAGCAGACAGTTTCTCCCTTATCTAAGGTGCATTATATTTGCCATGAAGGAGAGTTTGAAAAGACTGAACCTGCATTTCACAGAGTTCAGAAGAATTAAAGGTGATTCCTGTTGAAACAGGGATGATTTCCTTGCCTGGAGACCCAATCTCAGAATAAGGAGCTGTCAATTTAGGATGACAGTGAGGAGGATCTGTCATTGCTTAATATCAGGACAGAATTTAATCAGTTTCTGGATATGAAAAGCAACAAAGAATATGGGCTGTTTATGACTGACCATTGTTCTGGAAAGTAAATTTGTGCACACCTGTAGATATGGGGTACCCAAGTGCACAGCACGATTCCAGTGCATTCCCAAGGTGAGGCAGTAACTAGTCTTTTGGGAACACCACTCACTCTCCACTGTGGGAAAGAAATCTGGTCATCAGGTGTGAAGCACTGTCCCTGCTGTTGCGTGTGACACAGGTCTGGCCCGTCCCCAAAACGGTGCTGTTGCAATCTCCCGAGTCATGTTCCACTTCATCTGGAAGTCTAAGATGGAGCGTGCCTATAGGGTCTAAGATGGACCATGTCTGTAGGGACGAAGATGGACCGTGTCTGTAGGGTCTAAGATGGGCCGTGTCTGTAGGGTCTAAGATGGACCGTGTCTGTAGGGTCTAAGATGGACTGTGTCTGTAGGGACTAAGATGGACCGTGTCTGTAGGGATGAAGGTGGACCGTTTATGTACGGTCTAAGATGGGCTGTGTCTGTAGGGTCTAAGATGGACCGTGTCTGTAGGGTCTAAGATGGACCGTGTCTGTAGGGTCTAAGCTGGGCCGTGTCTGTAGGGTCTAAGATGGGTCGTGTCTGTAGGGTCTAAGATGGACCGTGTCTGTAGGGTCTAAGATGGACTATGTCTGTAGGGTCTAAGATGGACTGTGTCTGTAGGGACTAAGATGGACCGTGTCTGTAGGGATGAAGGTGGACCGTGTCTGTAGGGTCTAAGATGGACCGTGTCTGTAGGGATGAAGGTGGACCGTGTCTGTAGGGATGAAGATGGACCGTGTCTGTAGGGTCTAAGATGGACCGTGTCTGTAGGGACTAAGATGGACCGTGTCTGTAGGGTCTAAGATGGACCGTGTCTGTAGGGACTAAGATGGACCGTGTCTGTAGGGACTAAGATGGACCGTGTCTGTAGGGTCTAAGATGGACCGTGTCTGTAGGGACTAAGATGGACCGTGTCTGTAGGGTCTAAGATGGACCGTGTCTGTAGGGACTAAGATGGACCGTGTCTGTAGGGATGAAGGTGGACTGTGTCTGTAGGGATGAAGGTGGACCGTGTCTGTAGGGTCTAAGATGGACCGTGTCTGTAGGGACTAAGATGGACCGTGTCTGTAGGGATGAAGGTGGACCGTGTCTGTAGGGATGAAGGTGGACCATGTCTGTAGGGTCTAAGATGGACCGTGTCTGTAGGGACTAAGATGGACCGTGTCTGTAGGGATGAAGGTGGACCGTGTCTGTAGGGATGAAGGTGGACCGTGTCTGTAGGGATGAAGGTGGACCGTGTCTGTAGGGATTAAGATGGACTGTGTCTGTAGGGTCTCCATGTACAAAGTACATATGCAACGTCACCATCATCCCAACAGCCACCTCTGTGTTTGGCTGCATCAAGCTGTGCATCGATCCTCGGTACGTAAACACCATGTGGCACTACATACTGAGGTTCTACCTGTCCCCGGTGTTCTGAAGGATGGACTTGGCCTCGCTGTCACAGAACGTTGCAAGTACTTAGACCGTTCTGTATCACCATCCTTCATGGAGACACTTGCAAAGAAAAACAACTTTGACCACCAGTTCATCAGGAAGTGGTCAGCATGTAGTGGCCTTGAGACCCTGCAGGAAAAGAAGAGGGACCCCCTATTGGGTTGTTCCCTGAGCAGATTGTCAAAGTCATTTGGCAGGTCATGCAGCATCCAAGGAACAGGAGAATCGACGTTTCGGGCATAAGCCCTTCTTCAGGAATGAGGAAAGTGTGTCCAGCAGGCTAAGATAAAAGGTAGGGAGGAGGGACTTGGGGGAGGGGCGTTGGAAATGCGATAGGTGGAGGGAGGTCAAGTTGAGGGTGATAGGCTGGAGTGGGGGTGGGGGTGGAGAGGTCAGGAAGAAGATTGCAGGTTAGGAAGGTGGTGCTGAGTTCGAGGGTTGGGACTGAGACAAGGTGGGGGAGGGGAAATGAGGAAACTGGAGAAATCTGAGTTCATCCCTTGTGGTTGGAGGGTTCCTAGGGGGAAGATAAGGCGCTCTTCCTCCAACTGTCGCGTTGCCATGGTCTGGCGATGGAGGAGTCTTTCCGAAAAGACCACTCCCTCCGTGACTCCCTCGTCAGGTCCACACCCCCCACCAACCCAACCTCCACTCCTGGCACCTTCCCCTGCAACCGTAAGAAATGCAAAACTTGCGCCCACACCTCCCCCTTACTTCCCTCCAAGGCCCCAAGGGATCCTTCCATATCCGCCACAAATTCACCTGCACCTCCACACACATCATTTACTGCATCCGCTGCACCCGATGTGGCCTCCTCTATATTGGGGAGACAGGCCGCCTACTTGCGGAACGTTTCAGAGAACACCTCTGGGACACCCGAACCAACCAACCCAACCACCCCGTAGCCCAACACTTTAACTCCCCCTCCCACTCCACCAAGGACATGCAGGTCCTTGGACTCCTCCATCTGCTGCGCTTTTCCAGCAACACATTTTCAGCTCCGATCTCCAACATCTGCAGCCCTCACTTTCTCCTCAAAGTCATTTGGCAGAATGATTCATCACCAGAACTGTCTCACAAGCATCAAGATGTTGCTTGGCTGGTGGTGAGAAGGGGGTCTGCCTGTGAGATCCTTCATATATGCCCAGTCAGTCTGTGCCACCTTATGCTACCCACGAAGTGGCTGTGAGGGGTAGAGACTGTCACACATCTCCTTCTGGAATGTGCCTTTGCAAAGGAATTCTGGAGGAAGATGCAATGGTTTTTGGTGAGGTGTGGGACTCTGTGCTGTACATTTTGTTCCCTGGGACACACACCAAGACAGACATCAACTGCACCCGGAGGACCATCAACTCATTGAAAGACATTCTTTGGTCTTCCAGCTGAAGGAGGTGACCCTGACCCAGTGTTGCAGACTGGCACATTCCAAAGTCAGGACTGTGCTGAGGGACGCGCTGAAGCTTTGGGCAGCTGCTGTCAAGGTACAGTGGGGAAAGACTACCATCTGAGGTCTTCCTACTGAAGGTAATTGGGGGTCTGTTCAGTTATTGGACCCTCCCAGTGCCTCAAACATCTGCAAAATTAGTGTTGTATGTGTAATAGATATAGTTGATCTGTTTGGTTAGAGTCAAAACTCCGTTGCACGTTTGTTTCCTCCTGGACAGAAGCCGTCCGTGTTTGCAGCTCTATGTACACAAAGTTTTTTTTGTGAATAAAGTATATTTTTGAAATATACAAAAGCGATTTCACAAACAGGAGCAAACCAGCCCGAATCCCATAAATTGCAGTTATGCTGGAACTCAGAGCCCTGTGTCCGGAGCGCCGTGCCCAGTGTCCGGAGTCCACGTCCAGTGTTCGGAGCCCATGCCCAGTGTCCGGAGCTCCGTGCCCAGTGACCGGAGCCCCGTGCCCAGTGTCCGGAGCGCCGTGCCCACTGTCCGGAGCCCCGTGCCCAGTGTCCGGAGCCCCGTGCCCAGTGTCCGGAGCCCCGTGCCCAGTGTCCGGAGCGCAGTGCCCAGTGTCCGGAGCGCCGTGCCCACTGTCCGGAGCCCCGTGCCCAGTGTCCGGAGCGCCGTGCCCAGTGACCGGAGCCCCGTGCCCAGTGTCCGGAGCGCCGTGCCCAGTGACCGGAGCGCCGTGCCCAGTGTCCGGAGCCCCGTGCCCAGTGTCCGGAGCGCCTGTGTTGCTGTTGCCGGTGCTGACACTGGGCGGCGGTAGTGGACAGGGTTTCGGGCCCGGGCTCAGAGCGGAGCCGCCGGGACAGCAACTGGAGCCGGATCCCGGGGCCGGGCCGGGGGGGGGGGGGTGGGGGGGGGCGCTCGGACAATGATCCCCGGCCCCAGCGGCAACCATCACCCCCCCCCCCCCCCCCGCCATCACCGGGCTCCAGGGGGTAGGGGAGGTCACAGGGAGTTCAGGCGCTGCCCGGGGGGGGGGGGGGGGGGTACAGTACTCAGCCCAGACCCCCCCTCACCCTCAACCCCACACCCCTTACCCGGCCCCCCACCCTGACCCCCCACCCTGACCCCCCACCCTCAACCCCCTCAACCCCACCCTGACCCCCCACCCTCAACCCCACCCCCCTCACCCTGACCCCCCACCCTCACCCCCCCTTATAGGAATGTGCCACTCGGCCCCTCTAGGCTGCTCGCCATTCTGTAAAATGCCATGGTTGATGCGATGACCCTTCAGCCCCGTCTCCCCCCACCCCCCGGACACTCCCCCCACCCCCCGGACACTCCCCCCTCCCCCCCGGACACTCCCCCCACCCCCCGGACACTCCCCCCTCCCCCCGGACACTCCCCCCACCCCCGGACACTCCCCCCTCCCCCCCGGACACTCCCCCCTCCCCCCCGGACACTCCCCCCACCCCCCGGACACTCCCCCCTCCCCCCCCGGACACTCCCCCCACCCCCCGGACACTCCCCCCCACCCCCCGGACACTCCCCCCTCCCCCCCGGACACTCCCCCCACCCCCCGGACACTCCCCCTCCGTGTGTCCCTCCCTCTGTCTCTCTCTCTCTCTGTCCCCCCCCCCCCCCACATTAAGGGGATCGCTCTGAGCCGCCGCTCGGTTCCTGCGATGATCATCCCGCGGTTTTCCAGCCCCGACTGGAGCCACTCTCTGCCCCCAGGTAACTGCAGCGATCAGCGGCCGCTCTGTCAGACAGACCCCGGCCCGGCCCGGCCCCGGCTCCGCACTCACCCGGGACAAGGGCCATGTCCCGCGGGCTGACAGCAGCCACAGAGCGGGGAGGGGACAGGACACCATCCCGGGACAGAGAGGGTCACACAGACACTGACACAGACAGGGACAGGGACAGGGTCCCTCTCTGTCCCGGGATGGTGTCCTGTCTCCCCCCCCCCCCCCCGCTCTGTGGCTGCTGTCAGCCCGCGGGACATTGTCGATACAAGGACAGAGTGTCAACAGGGAGAGGGGGACAGAGAGGGGGGGGGGGACAGAGAGAGGGGGGGGGGACAGAGAGAAGGGGGGGGGGACAGAGAGAGGGGGGGACAGAGAGAGGGGGGGACAGAGAGAGAGAGGGGGGGGGGACAGAGAGAGGGGGGGGGACAGAGAGAGGGGGGGACAGAGAGAGAGGGGGGACAGAGAGAGGGGGGGACAGAGGGAGGGGGGGACAGAGGGAGAG
>NW_028270169.1:2472096-2479596 GCF_037043375.1 Chiloscyllium plagiosum
GTTGAAGGTGGGGATATGATGCCCATGCTGGAACCCATGGAAATGCCGAACCACGCCAAGCAGCTGCTGCTGCAGTTGAACAGACAGCGCACCAAGGGTTTCCTCTGCGATGTGATCATTGTGGTACAGAACGCCCTGTTCCGGGCCCACAAGAACATCCTGGCGGCCAGCAGCGTCTACCTCAAGTCCCTGGTGGTTCATGATAACCTGGTGAACCTGGACCCGGAGATGGTGAGCCCGGCTCTGTTCCGGACTGTCCTGGATTATATTTACACTGGGGCCCTGGCTGAGGCGGATCTGTGTAATGAGCAGAACCTGGGGGCGATCCTGGCGGCGGCCAGTTACCTGCAGCTTGCCGGACCTGGTGGCTCTCTGTAAGAAGAAGCTGAAGCGGAACGGCAGCTACGTTCACATGAGGACGGGTCTGGGCCTGGGCCTGGGCCTAGGCATCGGGCCTCTCCTCCTACGGTAAGCTGGCTCGGGGCCTGAGGAGCAGCACCCCAGTGATCCAGTCCTGTTACTCGGTGGGATCCAGGCTGCTCGACACTCCCGCCGGCCCATGGCATCAACACCCAGGCCGGGGAGCTGTATGCACCCCCGCCGGCCCAGGGCTCCCGCCTTCCTGCTGCTGCTGCCGACCTGGGCCTGGCCGAGCACGGCTCCCCACAGCTGCTGGGCCTCGACCTTTCCAAGCGGAGCCCCCTGGGGAGCAGCAGGGAACCCCGGGATGAGCGGGAGCACGAGGCCGGGCACAGCAGCCCCTCAGCTGGCCCGCTCCTCAGTAACGGCCTAGTGGGCCCAGCTCTACAGCCCGGGCCCGGGGATGGGGAAGGGGATGGGGACGGGGTGATGTCCCCGGACGGCAGCAGCAGCTGCTTCAGGGGAGGCCAGGCCCCGGGCACTGACAGCCGGAGCAGGCCTGAGGCCTCGGAACAGGCCCTATGTCAGTGGCTGAAGCAGGAGCCACCCAGTCAGTTTACAGAAGAGGTGAGGCCCAGGCCAGGCTCAGGGACAGGGTCAGGGCCCGGGCACAGCCCGGGGGGACCCAGGTATCGGTCAGCAGCCGGCGACGAGGCTGAAGATGAGAAGAGCAGCTGCGAGGATACCAGCAGCGAGGAGCCATATAGCCTCGGCCTGGGGCCCGGGCCTCTGCAGAGGTTCCAGTGTGGGCACCTGAGCTTCGAGCCTGAGAACCTGGGCGATAACCTGTATGTGTGTATCCCCTGTGGGAAAGGATTCCCCAGCTCAGAGCAGCTCAATGCCCACGTGGAGAGCCACACTGAGGAGGAGCTGCTGCACAGAGAGCTGGCGGAACAGAACAATCCCTTCGTGGGCAAAAACCAGCCCAGGTCTGGGGGACCTCATCCGGCCTTACCGCTGCTCAAGCTGTGAGAAGTGCTACAAAGACCCAGCCACCCTCCGGCAGCACGAGAAGACCCACTGGCTGACCCGACCCTATCCCTGCAGCATCTGTGGCAAGAAGTTCACCCAGAGGGGTACCATGACCCGCCATATGCGGAGCCATCTGGGCCTCAAGCCATTTGCCTGCGAGGCGTGTGGCATGCGCTTCACCCGTCAGTACCGCCTCACTGAGCACATGAGGATCCACTCTGGGGAGAAGCCGTATGAGTGTCAGATCTGTGGGGGCAAGTTTGCCCAACAGAGGAACCTCATCAGCCACATGAAGATGCACACGGGAGACTGCAAGGCCAGGCTGGAGCTGGGTGACACTCTCTACCCCTCTCAAAGTGGGTGCCAGTCACCAGGACAAAGTGCCTGACCTCCCACCACCAGCCTCGCTGCAAGATTCTGCACTCCTCCTACCCCCAGGCTCTGGCTCAGGACCCACCCATTGATTTGGGAACAAGGAGGGGGGTAATAAGTTGACTCAGGACTGGAGTGTGTGGGCACACTCAGCCAGGAATGGCCACTACGTGCTCTCTTTCTCATTCTTTCCAGCCTGGAGTCTGGGGTCATTGAATCCCAATCCCAGGAGGCTCCAGGCTCCTCTCTCCCCTAAGCCATTTTCACAAACTACTCCCCCCTTCTCTACTCTTCCCACCCTAGTTAGATACTTCCCCAGGAGGGGGACAGTTACTGTGAGGGGTTTGGAAGAAGGAGGACGGGGGGGGGGGGGGGGGGGGGGGGGTCGTAAGGGGGATTGTACCTCACTCACTGTGAAACTCATCCAGAAACGGGGAGCAACCACTAGCAGAGGGACATCCTGAGATCCCTTTCAAGGTTTGAAGCAATGAAAAACCGAGAGCTGACACTCTGGTCTCCTTTAACCAGCTTCCTGTCCAAAGCAGTTTAAACCAAAACCACTGAACTCTCAGCTAACGAGGGGTAGTTTATTTCAACTGCGTTCATAAGTTATTCTATTCTAATTGTTTGTGATGTTGACGTCTGTCTCCTAACCCTTATCCCACCACTTTCACTCGCTCTTTCATTAAGCACAATGCATTAATCCGAGCCACTTCCCCAGCCACCAGCAGCCAGTTTGGCCTTGACATCCCACTCCAACCATCACCTACTCCTCCAGGAGCCCAGTGCCCAAGTACCCCCTCACCCACCTTGAGGCTCTGTACATATTTCATTCCGAACATAATCAGCAAATGGAACACCGTTCAAACTCTGAACATTGTAACCGAGACAATCATAAGTGAGCTAACAGGAGTTTCAGCTTGTTTCAGTTGAGTGATGCAGTCTCCAATTCGGATTCAGTCCCAGTGACATTTAAATGGACGGATCTCTCACTTTAAAGACAGAAACTAAGTTGGAAATCAGACACGGCTTGGTGGATTGAAAACAAATTTTGCTGATGCATTACACGGAACAAGAGAAAATTTATAAAGTGAGATTGTACTTGACAAACTGTCTGGAAGTTTGTAGAGATAAACGGTGGAACGGGTAAGAAGTTAGTTCCTCAAACTAAACCAGATAAATTTGGAGAATTTGTTCACAACTTTTTAAGTGCAGTATTTTAGCATGAGATGCAACTTGCCAGTAATGTTATCTTCATGTTTTTTGCAGGGATTTGTAAAGGTTGCCTATTTTGTATGGTCCTGTTGAAGTGGGTGGGGGAAATGTATGCACAGTGTCATCAACTGCGTCCCTGAGACACTTTGCTGGAAATTCAATGCAACCAAAGTCAGTCAGAGACTCCCACCCAAATAGTCTTTTTTAGAAACAAATTTTAAAAAGCCAAAATACAATTCACATAATGTTGCAATACAAGAAAACAGTATTTTTATAATTCTTTTTTGCATTAAAATGAATGTATTTATTGCATGTATTTGTACTGTTTATATTTCCAATCAGTCTGTATAAAGTGCTTCGGTGGGATAATGTTCCTATAATTGTATTTTTGTAAATGAGCAAACAAAAAATTTTCACAGTGAAACCTATTTCTATAAAAACACCAAATAGCAATTAAAAGGTTACAGACATGTCTTTTCACCTCTCTTTTATTGGGCTGATAGTTACAGCAATTGCTAGTCACTGCAACTCTCTTCTACATTACAATGCTTCGACATTACAGGGAAGAGAGTTGCCTTCAGCTGGTGGCAGCACTGGACAAAGGCTATTTGCTACTAAACTAACCAGCTAGATCCTCAGATCTACATAACATGCTAAAGTATTTTATACACACATACATACATGCCTGCTAAATTAAACTCCCACTGCACTAAAACCAAAAGCTTCCACTATTCTATAGAGTCCACTCAACAGTAAATAAAACCAAATCCAGATACCTGGCCACCCATAACCAAATCTAAACAGCTAAGTCTATTTAAAAAAAAACAATGAAAACAAGTCTAAAATCAACCAATTTTGAAATTGCTTTTGCTTCATAAAAGGGACAGAAACCACAGAACCGAGTATGGACTTTCCCAGCTGAAATATTACTAAGCCCTGCATGTTTTAACTTCACAAAGCTGAGGAGCTGTCCCAGCTACTTGATAGCTTGGCAGGGACCAGGGATTAGGAGGCACCAGATATCTCAATCGTTGGCCTGCAGTGTAACTGAACCCCTCCCTGGCTCTCCTTGAACTGGTATTTTGCAACGTAGAATTATCTCCAACTTCCCCCAAATGCCAAAGGTCTTGGGCATTGAGCAGCTTGTGAAAGGGCAGCTGTATGCTACCAACTCACACTGGAGCTGCTACTGTAACACACTCATTGCCTTGTGTCTGACTCACCAGATTATAGTCTACTACGTAGGGAGATAGTAAACCTCACTTCAATAAAACATAACTCCCTTTTCACCTGGTAACTCTACAATCTCCATCATGCAATGACCCAGTGGACTAAGAACATATTATCAACCTGACGATAGGCTGGTGCCAGGAATCCTTTTATACAAGGCCAATTAAAAGCCAGCTGTATCTGCAATAACGTGACTGTGACCCTCAACACGACCCTTTAAAAGTTGCCTTGAGTTTAGGCTAACCTTACAGAATCTTTTTTTCAAGGCCATGTCGAGTTCATTTTACTGTAAATTATTTTAACTCTTCTCTCTCTGTGTGAAATTCCTCTTGCCAAATAAATGACATCGCAGAATCAGCAGCGAATCAAATCAAAGCCCCTCTCTCCTCTCTGCCTTCGATGTGAGGCAGGTTCAGGGTGGAAGGAGGTTTACAGACATGTGCTGAGCAAAGCAGAGTGGATTATTCCATCTCTGTCACAAAACAATCCACGTGTTAATCAAAGATCCCTCCCGCCAGGGAAGGAGTCCTTTCCTTCCATTGGTTAAGGAGGCTTCCTCTCACCATTCTGCATCTGGATGTTCACCTCTCATATTACTTTATTAACCCACTGTGACAAACTTACTCCTAAAAAGACCCATCAAAAGTCTTATCTCAAGACCTGCCTCTTCAGCTTACTTTTGTTTTCTTGATAACCAATCACAATCTTCTACTGCATATTGATTCTCGTCATCTCTTAATGTTCGCTTTTTAATGGAGGGGTGGGTTGCCATGGTCGAGCTCTGGGGCTCTCGACGATTTTCACTGGAATCCAGAGGATGAGAGATTTTCCTGGCTCCATTTCTTCATCCCACCTTGGCCCACTTCAGAAAGACAGGGATGGCTCTAACAGGCACATTGTGAGTCAAAGCCTTTACCCTCATATTCCGGTCATCTGTCAGCAACACAACATCACGGCGCAGGCGAATGGGCTCACCTGGAGGAAAAGAAAAGGAGTCTCAGGATCAGCCACCTATCTCTCCCAAACTGCAGCCTATCTGGTAAGGCTAAAACAAACAGTAAATGTAGCCAGTACAGCGTCACTGTGGCGTACACTCAATGTTGCCCTGGAAATATGTTTCAAAACTCAGCAGGCTAATCAAACTATACTGTAAGGAATGCATCCTTTAAACAACATGTTCTGCCCCTTTACCAAATCAAATGAGCTGTGCTACAAGGCTGTTTAATTAATTATATCAAGTTAAGGTTTTTGTAGATATTTCTTTCACTTAGTGTTAGAATCCTGCACTGCTCAATGAAAAATGGTTCAAGCAACAATAACAAAACATCAGGCTAATTATCTGCACATCAATTTCAAACTTTTCTACAGCAGTGTTTGCTGATACACTGTCTTTGATGGAAAATTAATGGTTAATGCTAAGAACGACATTTAAAAATGAAGAGGCACCCTCATCTTGCTGTGTACACGATTATAATCATGAAGCTCTTGTGTTATCTCTAACCGCAATGCTCAGTAAAAATCTTCATTTCATTGAGGTGGCTTCAGGTTAATGTATTACCAACAAACTACTCTGAAAACTCTGCTCACAGTTTTACAGCTCTGACAAATTACATTAACCTGAAGCCACATCAGCTGAGACAATCCATAACATTCCAAATCAATTAACTAATCAAAAGTGAACATTCTACATAAAGTCAATTCACTCTATGACCTTATGTTAACAAATGCATCTGAATCCAGATCCACATCTTGCGCAAAAATCTGTTCAGCTTTTCCTTGGGCCATACTCTGTATACCAAGTTACCTTAAGTAGCACAAATAACAAAATTAGCCAAATTATCAATCCACAACTGGTACCTGTATGGTAGTTCCTGATCTTTCTCAGACTGAGATCAGCCAACAGTCAAACATGCTGAATTACACTCTGTAGTAATTGAAATGGTTCTAACATGACATGCTAGTTTACAGAAATAAACAATAGTGTGAGACACTGCAATTTCACAAATCTGACAATACCAAGTTCTTAATCTGAAATAGGTGATGTGAAGGCAAAGCTGACTGGGTGGGAAGGGGGCACAGAGTCACCTTCATCCTAGTCAGTGATCAAACATTATTCAGCACATTCTCAGCTAACAAACATCTCACTGTTTCTGGCAACAAAATAGCTTGTCACTTCAAGAAAAGCAATCAAAATTAGACAAGATTAAAAAAAGGTCCACTGTTCATTTCATCATCAATAAGGAATTGTGCAGCAGCTGACAACTCAATTTCCACTTTGCCTTATCCTTGTTTTAGCTGCATCTATAGAGAGAGAGAGCTGGGGAACAACCACAAGAGTGAAGTGTGATTCAGGATCTTTTCGATTGTAACCTTCAGCAGCAATACCTCTTACTACACAGGCAACATCTCCTAACTGTCTCTCAGTATGCAAAAAGATTAAATCACTGAGCTGGGAATTGATCTATACAATTCTATGTCATTTCCAGATAGAAGTCTGGGCAATTTTAACTCACTGACAGCCTGATGACAAGTCCAGTACATTCTCTTTGTTCAACAACACCACAAATTTGACGGATAAAAGAAAAAATGGAAATTTCAATAGTGCCTTTCATAACCTCAGGATTTCCCAAACTATTTTATAGGCAATGAAGTATTTTTGAAATGTTGCTGTAATACAGGAAACACTGCAGCCTATTTCTGCACAAGTAATGATGTGATAATGACCGGATCGTGTTGGTTAAGGAATCACTGACCCAAGACAGTGGGGAGAACGTCATGGCCCAACTTCAAAAAATGGCGTGTGATCTTTCACATGCACCCGACAAAACATGCAGAGCCTCAATTTAAGGTTTAATCTGAAAGACAGGATTTCTAATAGTGCAGCACTTCCTCAGTATTACACCAGGAATTGCTGGGCTATGAATGATATCAGATAATTGTTGCACTCTTCCTCTCCCCTCTCTAATCTTTAACCTAGGTTTGTGGGATAAGAAAGCATGAGCAGTGACACATTTGTTCCTAGTCTACTGTTCTGTGATATATAGATACACAACACAATCACTGTTCGATGTACAGGGAGAAATTGGCATTAACATACAGATGTCATCATTCTCCCAACTGAATCACAACTGCTGATGCAGTCAGCTCAGACACGTGCCTATAGACATGGGAAAGCTCACATACCCTTGTTCACCGGCATGAAGTCTTTAGCCTTGTCCTTACAATAATGAAGGCAGCATGAGAGAATCAAGTCATCATTGTTACCCTGTCAGAGAGAAGAAAGAACAGATC
>NW_028270169.1:2489596-2497096 GCF_037043375.1 Chiloscyllium plagiosum
TGTGAGAGTGTGTGTGAGTGTGAGAGTGTGAGAGTGTGAGAGTGTGTGTGAGAGTGTGTGTGAGGGAGTGAGTATAAGTGTGTGAGAGAGTGTGAGAGTGTGAGAGTGAGAGAGTGAGAGAGTGAGAGAGTGAGAGAGTGAGAGAGTGAGAGAGTGAGAGAGAGTGCGAGAGAGTGCGAGAGAATGCGAGAGAGTGCGAGAGCGTGGGCGAGAGCGTGGGCGAGAGCGTGGGCGAGAGCGTGGGCGAGAGAGTGGGCGAGAGAGTGGGCGAGAGAGTGGGCGAGAGAGTGGGCGAGAGAGTGGGCGAGAGAGTGGGCGAGAGAGTGGGCGAGAGAGTGGGCGAGAGAGTGGGCGAGAGAGTGGGCGAGAGAGTGGGCGAGAGAGTGGGCGAGAGTGGGCGAGAGTGGGCGAGAGTGTGAGAGAGTGTGAGAGAGTGTGAGCGAGTGTGAGCGAGTGAGAGAGTGAGAGAGAGTGTGAGAGAGAGAGTGTGAGAGAGAGAGTGTGAGAGAGAGAGTGTGAGAGTGATAGAGTGAGTGATAGTGAGTGAGTGATAGAGAGAGTGAGAGAGTGACAATGTGAGAGTGAGTGTGTGAGAGAGAGTGAGAGAGAGTGTGTGTGAGTGAGAGCGTGGGTGAGTGTGCGAGTGTGAGAGAGTGAGAGAGTGTGAGTATGTGTGAATGTGAGTGAGTATGTGTGTGAGTGAGAGCATGTGTGTAAGAGTGACAGTGAGAGTGAGTGCGTGTGTGTGAGAGTGAGTGTGTGTGAGTGAGTGTGTGTGAGGGCGTGTGAGAGCGTGTGAGTGAGTGAGAGTGAGTGTGAGCGAGTGAGAGTGAGTGAGTGTGAGCGAGTGAGAGAGTGAGTGCGTGTTTTTAGTGAGTGTGAGTGAGTGTGTGAGAGAGTGTGAGAGAATGAGAGTGTGTGAGAGAATGAGAGTGTGTGAGTGAGTGAGTGAGTGTGAGTGAGTGGGTGTGAGAGGGAAAGTGAGAGTGAGAGAGTGAGAGAGAATGAGAGTGTGTGAGTGTGTGAGTGAGTGTGAGTGAGTGGGTGTGAGAGGGAAAGTGAGAGTGAGAGAGTGTGAGTGTGAAAGTGAGAGTGTGAAAGTGAGAGTGTGAGAGTGAAAGTGAGTGAGAGTGTGAGAATGAGAGTGAGTGTGAGAGAGTGTGAGAATGAGAGTGAGAGAGAGTGTGAGTGACAGTGAGTGAAAGTGTGTGAGAGCGAGTGAGTTAGAGTGAGAATGTGTGTAAGAGTGAGAGTGTGTGTGAGCGAGCGAGAGTGAGAATGTGAAGGTGAAAGAGAGAGTGAGTGAGTGAGCGAGAGAGACAGTGTGTGAGTATGTGTGTGAGAGTGAGTGTGAGAGTGAGTGTGAGAGTGAGAGTGAGTGTGAGAATGTGAGTGAGTGAGCATGTGAGTGTGAGAGTGAGTGAGAGACAGTGTGAGAAAGTGTGTGTGAGTGAGTGTGAGTGTGAGAATGAGTGAGTGCGAGTGAGTGAGAGTGCGAGTGAGTGAGAGTGAGAGTGAGTGAATGAGAAAGTGAGAGAGTGAGAGTGTGTGTGAGAATGAGAGCGAGTGAGTGTGCGCGTGATTGAGAGTGAGTGAGAGAGTGTGAGCATGAGAGAGACAGTGAGTGAGAGCGAGAGAGTGAGTGAGAGTGAGAGAGTGTGTGAGAGTGAGAGAGTGTGTGTGAGGGAGAGTGAGAGTGCGAGTGAGAGTAAGAGAGTGAGCGAGAGGCAGTGAGAGAGAGTGAGTGTGTGAGAGTGTGAGTGAGAGAATGAGTGAGTGTGTGTGTGAGTGAGTGAGTGTGCATGTGTGTGTAAGTGAGAGTGTGTGTGTGTGTGAGTGAGAGCATGTGTGTAAGAGTGACAGTGAGAGAGAGTGAGTGCGTGCGTGTGTGAGCAAGATTGAGTGTGTGAGTGAGTGAGAGTGTGTGTGAGAGTGAGTGAGAGTGTGTGTGTGAGAGAGTGAGAGCGAGAGAGTGAGTGCGTGCTTTTAGTGCGAGTGAGAGAGAGAGTGAGAGAGAGTGTGAGAGTGAGAGAGAGGGTGAGAGAGAGTGTGAGAGTGAGAGAGAGAGTGTGAGAGAGTGTGAGAGAGTGTGAGAGAGAGTGTGAGAGAGAGTGTGAGAGAGAGTGTGAGAGAGTGTGAGAGAGAGTGAGAGAGAGTGAGAGAGAGTGAGAGAGGGTGAGAGAGTGAGAGTGTGTGTGAGTGACTGAGTGTGAGAAAGTGAGAGAGTGTGTGAGAGGGTGAGAGGGAAAGTGAGAGTGTGAGAGTGAAAGTGAGTGAGTGTGAAACTGAGAGTGAGAGAGTGAGAGTGAGAGTGTGAGAGCGTGAGAGTGTGAGAGAGTGAGAGAGAGAGTGAGAGAGTGGGTGTGAGAGAGTGAGAGTGACAGTGAGAGTGAAAGTGAGTGAGAGAGCGAGTGAGTGAGCGTGAGAATGTGAGTAAGAGAGAGTGTGTGAGCGAGCGTAACAGTGACAGTGTGAGTGAAAGAGAGAGTGAGTGTGAGAGTGAGTGAGCAAGAGAGACAGAGTGTGAGAGTGTGTGTGTGAGTGTGAGAGTGAGTGTGTGAGAATGAGTGTGAGTGAGAGTGAGTGAGTGAGTGAGAGAGTGAGTGTGAGAATGTGAGAGTGTGAGAGAGTGAGAGTGAGTGAGCGTGTGAGCGAGTGAGCGTGTGAGCGTGTGAGTGAGTGTGAAAGTGTGAGTGACAGAGTGTGAGTGTGAGAATGAGTATGTGAGTGAGTGGGAGTGTGAGAGAGCGCGAGTGAGTGTGCGAGTGCAAGTGTGTGACTGCGTGTGAGTGTGAGAGTGAGTGAGAGAGTGAGAGATTGAGTGTGAGAGGGGGTGTGTGTGAGTGCGTGCGTGTGTGAGAGTGAGTGAGAGTGTGTGTGAGAGAGTGAGAGCATGTGTGTAAGAGTGAGAGAGTGTGTGTGTTTTTAGTGAGTGTGAGAGTGAGTGAGAGTGTGTGAGAGATAGTGAGAGAGAATGAGAGTGTGAGAGAGTGAGTGAGTGTGAGAGAGTGAGTGAGTGTGAGAGTGAGAGAGAGTGAGAGAGAGTGACAGTGAGAGAGGGTGTGAGAGGGAAAGTGCGGGTGTGTGTGAGAGAGTGAAAGTGAGAGTGAGAGAATGAGAGTGAGAGTGAGTGTGAGAATGAGAGTGAGTGTGAGTGACAGTGAGAGTGAAAGTGTGTGAATGAGAGCGAGTGAGCGAGAGTGAGAATGTGTAAGAGTGTGAGTGAGTGAGCGAGCGAGAGTGAGAGTGTGAGTGAAAGAGTGAGTGTGAGAGTGAAAGAGAGAGCTTGTGTGAGTGAAAGAGAGAGTGAGTGTGAGAATGAGTGAGTGTGAGAGTGAGTGAGTGTGAGAGTGAGTGAGTGTGAGAGTGAGTGAGAGTGAGCATGAGTGAGTGAGCATGTGAGAGTGAGTGAGAGAGTGTGTGTAAGAGTGAGAGAGTGAGTAAGTGAGAGAGTGAGAGTGTGAGAGTGAGAGTGTGAGAGTGAGAGTGTGAGAGAGAGTGTGAGAGAGAGTGTGAGAGAGAGTGTGAGAGAGAGTGTGAGAGAGAGTGTGAGAGAGAGTGTGAGAGAGAGTGTGAGAGAGTGTGAGAGAGTGTGAGAGAGTGAGCGAGAGACAGTTTGAGAGAATGTGAGAATGAGTGAGTGTGTGTGTGTGTGAGTGAGGGTGTGAGAGTGTAAGAGTGCAAGAGAGTGAGTGAGAGAATGAGAGAGTATGAGAGTGAGTGAGTGCGTGAGTGAGAATGAGAGTGTGAGCATGAGTGTGTGTGAGACAGTGAGTGAGAGTGTGAGAGTAAGAGTGAGAGTCTGAGAGTGTGTGAGTGAGAGTGAGAGATTGAGAGTGAGTGAGAGTGAGTGAGAGTGAATGTGAGAATGAGTGAGTGTGAATGAGTGTGTGTGAGTGAGAGTGAGTGTGTGTAAGAGTGAGAGAGAGAGTGAGTGTGAGCATGAATGAGAGTGAGAGACAGTGAGTGTGAGAGTGTGTGAGTGAGTGAGAGTGAGAGAGTGAGGAAGAGTGAGTGTGAGTGAGTGTGAGAGAGATTGGGAGTGAGTGAGTGCGAGTGAGAGTGTGTAAGTGAGTGAGAGAGTGTGAGAGAGTGAGTGAGAGTGAGTGAGTGTGAGTGTGTGAGCGTGTGAGAGAGAGTGAGAGAATGAATGTGAGAGAGTGAGAGTGTGAGAATGAGTGAGTGTGATTGAATGTGTGTGTGTGAGAGAGTGAGTGTGTAAGTGTGAGAGTGAGTGTGTGTGTGTAAGAGTGAGAGTGTGTGTGTAAGAGTGAGAGTGAGTGTGTGCGTGAATGAGAGTGAGAGTGTGAGAGTGTGAGCGTGAGCATGTGAGAGTGAGACAGTGAGTGAGACAGTGAGTGTGTGTGTGTGTGAGAGTGTGAGAGAGTATGAGAGTGTGAGAGAGTGTGAGAGTGAGTGAGAGTGTGTGAGTGTGAGTGAGTGTGAGAGTGAGTGTGTTTGGGAGTGAGTGCGAGTGACAGTGTCTGAATGAAAGTGTGAGAGAGAGTGAGTGTGAGTGAGTGAGTGTGAGTGAGTGCGTGTGAGAGAGTGAGTGAGAGTGTGTGTGTGAGTGTGAGTGAGAGTAAGAGTGTGAGAGCGTAAGAGTGAGAGTGTAAGAGTGAGAGTGTAAGAGTGAGAGTGTAAGAGTGAGACTGAGAGTGAGTGAGAGTGCGTGAGAAGAGTGAGGGTGAGAGTGAGGGTGTGTAAGTGTGAGAGTGAGCGAGAGTGAGCGAGAGTGAGCGAGAGTGAGCGAGAGTGAGCGAGAGAGTGAGCGAGAGAGTGAGAGAGAGTGTGAGAGAGAGTGTGAGAGAGAGTGAGAGAGAGTGAGGGAGTGAGGGTGTGAGAGAGAGTGTGTGTGTATGAGAGAGTATGAAAGTGAGAGTGAAAGTGAGAGAGTGTGAAAGTGAGTGAGAGTGTGAGAGTTAGTGAGAGAGTGAGAAAGTGAGTGTGAGAGTGAGTGAGAATGAGAGTGAGTGAGAGAGTGAGTGAGTGACAGTGAGTGAAAGTGTGTGAGAGCGAGTGAGAGTGAGAATGTGTGTAAGAGTGTGAGTGTGTGTGAGCGAGCGAGAGTGAGAGTGAAAGAGAGAGTGAGTGAGTGAGCGAGAGAGACAGTGTGTGTGTGTGAGTGAGAGTGTGAGTGTGTGTGAATGTGAGTATGTGTGTTAGTGAGAGCATGTGTGTAAGAGTGACAGTGAGAGTGAGTGCGTGTGTGTGAGAGTGAGTGTGTGTGTGTGTGTGAGAGAGCGTGTGAGTGAGTGAGAGTGAGTGTGAGCGAGTGAGAGAGTGAGTGCGCGTTTTTAGTGAGTGTGAGTGAGTGAGAGAGAATGAGAGTGTGAGAGAGTGAGTGAGTGTGAGAGTGAGTGTGAATGAGTGGGTGTGAGAGGGAAAGTGAGAGTGAGAGAGTGTGAGTGTGAAAGTGAGAGTGTGAGAATGTGAAAGTGAGAGTGAGTGTGAGAATGAGAGTGAGTGAGAGTGTGAGAATGAGTGTGAGAGAGAGTGAGTGAGTGACAGTGAGTGAAAGTGTGTGAGAGCGAGTGAGAATGTGTGTAAGAGTGTGTGTGTGAGCGAGCGAGAGTGAGTGTGAGAGAGTGAAAGAGAGAATGAGTGAGCGAGAGAGAGTGTGTGTGTGTGTGTGTGAGAGAGTGAGAGTGTGAGTGAGTGAGAGAGTGAGTGTGAGAATGTGAGCATGTGAGTGAGAGTGAGCGAGAGACAGTGTGAGAAAGTGTGTGAGTGTGAGTGAGAGAGTGTGAGTGAGTGTGAGAATGAGTGAGTGAGTGCGAGTGAGTGAGAGTGAGAGAGTGAGTGAATGAGAAAGTGAGAGAGTGAGTGTGTGTGTAAGTGAGAATGAGAGCGAGAGTGAGTGTGCGCGTGATTGAGAGTGAGAGTGTGTGAGAGTGTGAGAGCATGAGTCAGGGACAGTGAGTGAGACAGTGAGTGAGAGCGAGAGAGTGAGTGAGAGTGAGTGAGAGTGAGAGAGTGTGTGAGAGTGTGTGAGAGTATGTGAGGGAAAGTGAGAGTGCGAGTGAGAGTAAGAGAGTGAGCGAGAGGCAGTGAGAGAGAGTGAGTGTATGAGAGAGAGAGTGTGAGTGTGAGAATGAGTGAGTGTGTGTGTGAGTGAGTGAGTGTGCGTGTGTGTAAGTGAGAGTGTGAGTGTGTGTGAGAGCATGTGTGTAAGAGTGACAGTGAGAGAGAGTGAGTGCGTGCGTGTGTGAGCAAGAGTGAGTGTGAGTGACAGAGTGTGTGTGAGAGTGAGTGAGAGTGTGTGTTGAGAGTGAGAGCGAGAGAGTGAGTGCGTGCTTTTAGTGCGAGTGAGAGAGAGAGAGTGTGAGAGAGTGTGAGAGAGTGTGAGAGAGTGTGAGAGAGTGAGAGAGAGTGAGAGAGAGTGAGAGAGAGTGAGAGAGAGTGAGAGAGTGAGAGACTGATTGTGTGTGTGACTGAGTGTGAGAAAGTGAGTGTGTGTGTGAGAGGGTGAGAGAGGGAAAGTGAGAGTGTGAGAGTGAAAGTGAGTGAGTGTGAAACAGTGTGAAAGTGAGAGTGTGAGAGAGTGAGAGTGAGAGTGTGAGAGAGAGAGAGAGAGAGAGTGAGAGGGAGTGAGAGAATGAGAGTGGGTGTGAGAGGGTGTGAGAGAGCGAGAGTGAGTGACAGTGAGAGTGAAAGTGAGTGAGAGAGCGAGTGAGTGAGCGTGAGAATGTGAGTAAGAGAGAGTGTGTGAGCGAGCGTAACAGTGACAGTGAGAGTGAAAGAGAGAGTGAGTGTGAGAGTGAGCAAGAGAGACAGAGTGTGAGAGTGTGTGTGTGAGTGTGAGAGTGAGAGTGTGAGAATGAGTGCGAGAGTGAGTGTGAGTGAGAGAGTGATTGTGAGAATGTGAGTGTGAGAGAGAGTGAGAGTGAGAGAGAGTGTGAGTGAGCGTGTGAGTGAGCGTGTGAGTGAGCGTGTGAGTGAGCGAGCGTGTGAATGAGTGTGAGAGTGAGTGAGAGTGTGAGTGTGAGAATGAGTGTGTGAGTGAGTGTGAGTGAGAGTGTAAGAGTGAGAGTGAGAGAGAGAGTTTGTGCGTGTGAGAGCATGAGTGAGTGTGCGAGTGCAAGTGTGTGACTGTGTGTGAGTAAGAGAGAGTATGAGAGTGTGAGAGAGTGGGAGAGTGAGAGTGGGAGAGTGAGTGTGAGAGGGTGTGTGTGTGTGTGAGTGCGTGCGTGTGTGAGAGTGAGTGAGTGTGTGTGTGTGAGTGAGAGCATGTGTGTAAGAGTGGCAGTGAGAGAGTGTGGGTGTGAGAGTGTGTGAGTGAGTGAGTGAGTGTGAGTGAGTGTGAGTGAGTGAGAGTGAGTGAATGTGAGAGAGAGTACGTGTTTTTAGTGTGTAAGAGTGAGTGTGTGTGAGAGAGAGTGAGAGAGAATGAGAGTGTGAGAGAGTGTGAGAGTGAGAGTGAGTGTGAGAGTGAGAGAGAGAGTGACAGTGAGAGAGGATGTGAGGGAAAGTGAGAGTGAGAGTGTGAGAGAGTGAAAG